>NW_024058831.1:0-300000 GCF_016432855.1 Salvelinus namaycush
GAAGTTTGCTAGAGAGCATTTGAATGATCCAGAAGAAGATTGGGAGAATGTCATATGGTCAGATGAAACCAAAATATAACTTTTTGGTAAAAACTCAACTCGTCGTGTTTGGAGGACAAAGAATGCTGAGTTGCATCCAAAGAACACCATACCTACTGTGAAGCATGGGGGTGGAAACATCATGCTTTGGGGCTGTTTTTCTGCAAAGGGACCAGGACGACTGATCCGTGTAAAGGACAGAATGAATGGGGCCATGTATCGTGAGATTTTGAGTGAAAACCTCCTTCCATCAGCAAGGGCATTGAAGATGAAACGTGGCTGGGTCTTTCAGCATGACAATGATCCCAAACACACTGCCCGGGCAACGAAGGAGTGGCTTCGTAAGATGCATTTCAAGGTCCTGGAGTGGCCTAGCCAGTCTCCAGATCTCAACCCCATAGAACATCTTTGGAGGGAGTTGAAAGTCCGTGTTGCCCAGCAACAGCCCCAAAACATCACTGCTCTAGAAGAGATCTGCATGGAGGAATGGGCCAAAATACCAGCAACAGTGTGTGAAAACCTTGTGAAGACTTACAGAAAACGTTTGACCTCTGTCATTGCCAACAAAGGGTATATAACAAAGTATTGAGATAAACTTTTGTTATTGACCAAATACTTATTTTCCACCATAATTTGCAAATAAATTCATTAAAAATCCTACAATGTGATTTTCTGGATTTTTTTTCTTCTCATTTTGTCTGTCATAGTTGAAGTGTACTATGATGAAAATTACAGTCCTCTCTCATCTTTTTAAGTGGGAGAACTTGCACAATTGGTGGCTGACTAAATACTTTTTTGCCCCACTGTAGGTCTGTAACAGTTTGGGTCCAGGGTGTCTCCCCCTTTGAAGAGGGGGATGACCGCGGCAGCTTTCCAATCCTTGGGGATCTCAGACGATATGAAAGAGAGGTTGAACAGGCTGGTAATAGGGGTTGCGACAATGGCGGCGGATAGTTTCAGAAATAGAGGGTCTAGATTGTCAAGCCCAGCTGATTTGTATGGGTCCAGGTTTTGCAGCTCTTTCAGAACATTTGCTATCTGGATTTGGTTGGCATAAATGAGTAAAGCGGTGCCACAGAAATGTTTGAATTACAGCAGATACCTACCGGTAGCTCAAAAGTTGGAGCCAATTTTGTTGCTGTATTAACTGCATTTAAAGGTTCGTGTACGTGCTTTTTGAATTCATGGCGACTAAGTGCGGTTTGCTACGACGCACACCCTGAGCGTTCATCATGCGGCTAGAGAAGGCCTGTATGAACAGACTTCCTCACGCTTCTCATAGAAATGTACCGGTTTCTTCCAATGGTTTATCCCATGTAAATCGGAGTGGGTGGGAAATCCTGGTCAAACTGTTCCTGCCCTCAAACCCTAGGTTAGCAGCGCTACAAGCAACTCTGGGAGAGCCTGGACCTGATAGCAGCCTGCCAGCTAAGACAGGTTAGCATTGACTTATTTAAACCTGAAAGTTTGGATTGGCACTGGGATATGAAGACCAACCGCCAAAACGATGGGCTAATGATACGAGAGCTGGTTTTACATGTAAGCATTCACTAATAGGAAACCAAGTCAGTTACGAGAGAAGACACCCAGCAGAGTCATTTAAATGCAAGTTGACAACCGTGATATTAGTTAACACTGACACCATTAACCCCGATTCTAGCAGCCTCATACAGTGGGGCAAAAAAGTATTTAGTCAGCCACCAATTGTGCAAGTTCTCCCACTTAAAAAGATGAGAGAGGCCTGTAATTTTCATCATAGATACACTTCAACTATGACAGACAAGATGAGAAAAAAAATTCCAGAAAATCACATTGTAGGATATTTTATGAATTTATTTGCAAATTATGGTGGAAAATAAGTATTTGGTCACCTACAAACAAGCAAGATTTCTGGCTCTCACAGACCTGTAACTTCTTCTTTAAGAGGCTCCTCTGTCCTCCACTCGTTACTTGTATTAATGGCACCTGTTTGAACTTGTTATCAGTATAAAAGACACCTGTCCACAACCTCAAACAGTCACACTCAAACTCCACTATGGCCAAGACCAAGAGCTGTCAAAGGACACCAGAAACAAAATTGTAGACCTGCACCAGGCTGGGAAGAGTGAATCTGCAATAGGTAAGCAGCTTGGTTTGAAGAAATCAACTGTGGGGAGCAATTATTAGGAAATGGAAGACATACAAGACCACTGATAATCTCCCTCGATCTGGGGCTCCACGCAAGATCTCACCCCGTGGGGTCAAAATGATCACAAGAACGGTGAGCAAAAATCCTAGAACCACATGGGGGGACCTAGTGAATGACCTGCAGAGAGCTGGGACCAAAGTACCAAAGCCTACCATCAGTAACACACTACGCCGCCAGGGACTCAAATCCTGCAGTGCCAGAACGTGTCCCCCTGCTTAAGCCAGTACATGTCCAGGCCCGTCTGAAGTTTGCTAGAGAGCATTTGGATGATCCAGAAGAAGATTGGGAGAATGTCATATGGTCAGATGAAACCAAAATATAACTTTTTGGTAATAACTCAACTCGTCGTGTTTGGAGGTCAAAGAATGCTGAGTTGCATCCAAAGAACACCATACCTACTGTGAAGCATGGGGGTGGAAACATCATGCTTTGGGGCTGTTTTTCTGCAAAGGGACCAGGACGACTGATCCGTGTAAAGGAAAGAATGGGGCCATGTATCGTGAGATTTTGAGTGAAAACCTCCTTCCATCAGCAAGGGCATTGAAGATGAAACGTGGCTGGGTCTTTCAGCATGACAAAGATCCCAAACACACCGCCCGGGCAACGAAGGAGTGGCTTCGTAAGAAGCATTTCAAGGTCCTGGAGTGGCCTAGCCAGTCTCCAGATCTCAAACCCCATAGAAAATCTTCGGAGGGAGTTGAAAGTCCGTGTTGCCCAGCAACAGCCCCAAAACATCACTGCTCTAGAGGAGATCTGCATGGAGGAATGGGCCAAAATACCAGCAACAGTGTGTGAAAACCTTGTGAAGACTTACAGAAAACGTTTGACCTCTGTTATATACCCTTTGTTGGCAATGACAAAGTATTGAGATAAACTTTTGTTATTGACCAAATACTTATATTCCACCATAATTTGCAAATAAATTCATTAAAATCCTACAATGTGATTTTCAGGATTTTTTTTTCTCATTTTGTCTGTCATAGTTGAAGTGTACCTATGATGAAAATTACAGGCCTCTCATCTTTAAGTGGGAGAACTTGCACAATTGGTGGCTGACTAAATACTTTTTGCCCCACTGTATGTACCAACCCCAAACACTCAGTTCCACAACCATCAAGTTTAAATGAACTAGAACCCATTCCACATCATGTGATGCTACTAGCATAATTTGACCAAATGTAGCTTAAGGCAAATGGTGATTTAAGCACAGGGGTCAAAGTAAACATATTGCTGATGCCAAAGCATGGTTATAATGCAAAATAAATGTTGCCATCACCACAGTTACTCTTGTCAGAGTCATAGACCTCAACTCCAAGTAGGAACCGTCAAAACAATACTGAGGGACACACGTATTACAGTTAACGTTTAATTGAGCCAAAACAAGAAAAATGCAGTTACACACACATAACCTGGACTAGAGTACCCATGAACTCTTGCATGGACCCGAGCACCATGTCCCACATCAGATATCCATGTTGTGGTCAACGGGGGCTCAGATGCAGAAGTGAACAGTTCCTCAATGGCATGGTCAGACTGGCCGGTCGCAGCTGCCGAGTGTGAACGCTGCGTGTATCACATCCGGTATCAGGATAAATAAAAAGCAAGGTCTGCTAACTTTCTTTAATTATGTTTAATTACCGCAAACAATGAATGGCAAATGCAATTTTCGTATATACGGGTTCGCTGTATCACCACGCAGGGTACACAGGGAACTGGCAGGAAGTACGTAAACAGCTGTTCTTATACCGTGATGACGTAGTTCCAACGCGTCTGTTGGCCTATCACAGTAGAGGCTGGGCGCGGTTTAGACTTTGCCCCGCCTTTGCTGGCCCTCGGATTTGTCCAAGCCCCTTGGCGCGTTCCTTTTGTCCACATCTGGTTGCTGGGTAGATTAGATCCGTCTTGTGTCTGTCGATTCTACACTGAAACAGTTCCTAATATGGTATTGTCCAGTATTCTAATCTCCTGGTTGGCCTAGAGAGATGCACCCCTCCCTCTCCAGACTGTCCACAGCTTTTATGGCCTGTGTTGGTCATTCCTTACACCTACACACACACCCCCCTCTGTATTGTGTGTGTAACAAAACAATATTCATCTTCAAACAATATGCTAACAGGCTATAGTGCATAAACATAAATCCTAACAATTTCCCCTTTTTTACACCCCCATGGGGTGTAACCAACTTATATATCCATATACTGGGTTGCCGTTGAACCCAGGAACATGAAACCTTCAACCAGGAGGATAGTTTATTATTATTATTATTATTTTTATTTTTTTTGCAAAACAATATAAAAACATCAGTGGGGTTTTAGATGCCCCCTTTTGACACCCCCAAGGGTGTCATCACAACAACATGATTACATACAGAATATTTAAAAAAAAACATCAGTGGGGTTTTTAGATTCCCCCTTTTGACACCCCCCAGGGTGTCATCACAACAACATGATTACATACAGAATATATATTTTAAAAATGTAACCCTCTGGTCTCTCCCTCTATACATCTTGTACCAGGTGGGCTCCTTGCCACCCGGGAACTTCAAACCTTCACAACAGGGAGGACTAATGTAATGACCTGGATAAAAAGTATATTGTTTCTTTTTATTATTATTAATTTTTATTTTTATTATACGACCACTTCACCCACAGCAAACCAAGGTCATCCTCAGTCAGACCCATCTTTCTCCTGTAGTTTGACTCAGTATCAGCATCTCCATCCGGAGCATCAAACAAAGGCATCATACCAGCAGCCTTCGCTACATCTGTAACAGATTTCTTTAGACAAGGTATGATGCAAGCAGCACAACACATTAACATAAGAAATACAACTACTAGGGTCAGAAATCCAGTAACCATCAATGTAGTGTACTTACCAAACCAACCACCCAGCCAGGGGAACAGTCCATCCTCCTCCACACCTGCAAAACCCTTTATCTCCACAGATAACTTTTCCAACCCGCTCAGAGCTTTTGAAATGCTCCCATCCGGACTGGTATTATTAGGAACAAACGTACAACACTGTTCTCCAAACATCTTACAAAACACCTCTCTGGTTGGCCAGAATCATGTCTAGTGCTAGCCTATTTTGTCTAGCGGTTCGAGAGGTGGCATCCAATTGTTCAGCCATCCCTATAAGTGCGGTGTGGTTAACTCATTGTTGATTATAGTAAATATAATTGATCCAGGCAGTTTGCTTATCATCAACAATAGCTGGGCCAATAATGGGCAACAAATGCCACAGACCATCATTTCTGTTTAACGCCCAGAATTCGTGGGGGACCCCTACAGGGAACCCCAACAGGTTGGTGTGGATGTTATCTGTACCCTCGGACCAAGGAGCGTCACGTTTCTGCCGTCTCCTGGGTTGGTCCCGCGCCTCTGTGTCATGTGTAGCTCCCAGGAGTTGGTTAGCTGTAACCTTAATAATAGTCAATGGTGTTATCAGACTGGCCAAAGCACATGTGCCCTGCCAGTCTCCTTTCAAAATGGAGGTCAACCGCCTGACAGGTCCACGCATCCACCATACATCAGCAACACCTCTAGTTTGGTTCAGCCCTTCAACGGGCCAGGTGGCATTAATAGTGACATTAGTGATGCAGTAGGGAGCCTCCCATAGTCTATACCCCTACCTGTACCAGTGATACAGCTGTAATATCCCCCATATGCCTCAACTCCCCACGGTGCCTTCTGGGGGGGACTTCTGGGAACACAAGACTCAGAGCTTTACACAGGGTCGAATTTAGCTTATGGTAAAAACCCTCCAATATGCACATCCAACCTCCCCACTGCTTAGGGCAAATGGGTGAGTAGCCAGAACAGGTCTAGCATGTCCACAGATCAGTCTTTTCTATTAAGTGTTCTGGCGGTGTATCTCATATAGGCTAACCACATGTTCTCCCTACCCTCATATCCAGTTTCAGTCCCCAATTGGTCACTGTCTGCGATATCCCTTACATTTATTACCTGTACCGGATTGGAGAGCTTAGGTGATGTGGCACACGGTCTTGAAGTGGTGGAGGAGTTCGGCTGAACCTGGCCTTGGCCTGTTGGAACTGGTGGTGGTTTTGGCAGTACTGTGACGGTAACCATCCCCATCGTATCCGCCCCGATTCTTTCCAATCCCAGGGTATAGGTACCTGCATCGGAGAGCTTAATAGACTTGATGGTTAGTAGGATTTCATCACCTTTACAAACATCAGTCTGCCCCTCACTCCTTCCCCAGATAATGGGAAACCTGTCTACTTTTGTCGGGTTCCCTATGCTGTACGGGTAACCCCTCCTCCATTCCCAATAAGCACACCCATGCCCATTACACAGCTACACTGGCACACTCCTATACACAGGTGTTAAAACCAAACATTTTGGCTCAATTCTCCTGGTTCCACAAATATCTCAATTTCTTCCCTGCTTATCCAGATTAAGTGATCCTTCATGCTTGGTTAATACAAAATCCTCATCGTCTAAACTATGGGTCAGGTTACCCTCTTTAGCCTTCTCGGGGGCTCATGGTGTATCAGGAATATGGCTCCCACAAATCAGACAGCTCAGAACAACCAATACTCCTCTAAAGCCCCACCCTCTCCCAGAGAACACATCATCAGCCAGAGGCCAAGCCACACTTTCACTTCTATGAACGCTCACAGCGGGGAAAGATCGGGTATAAGGAAATCTTCAGTAGAGAGTTGGCCCCCAGTACCCTGTTGGTTCTGGTTCTGCTCCTACCCCTGTGATTGTTCGACAGAGTCAGTGTGTCTTACCCTAATACAATGTGTGATATGCCCCCCAGGTAGCTCTTTCAGTTATCCTCACTGCGAATGCAGTCACCAGGAGTGCTTGGTATGACTCCTCCCACCGTGGCTGCTTCCAGTCCTTTTTCTTTAGTGATTGGACCCAGACCCAGTCCCCTGGCCCATTCATGTGGGTAATCTCCTCCTGTAGTTCTCCTGTAGAGCATAAAATCATGGACATACGGGTTTGGTTAATTAACAGTATTTTAATGTGTTCTGCTAGAACCTCTGTCATTCTATCTGTTCTATCTGATTAGCTAGAATGTCATCCATTATTATCCTAGTCCACCATCTCTAGAAATGTTTAACTAATAGGCCACACCACAACGTGTCCTATTCCATCCCCCTTTTGATACATGGCTCCGCCCTTGTATCAATACTGGCACAAATCTAACAATTCTCTGTCAAGTGTCTTATCTACTTTAAAAGTTATCAGTGCTGTCCCTTAGTTCCTGAAACCAACCAAGTCTTCATTGTGTTTTTAAGCCCATATGCTTAAAATCAGCTTAAAATGTCCAATGGCGCCCTCTAGTGACTTTTCACCATCACTACTATCTATCACATTACCTTAAACTCAGACGCCAAGGCCCTTATATTCTCCATTTTAAGTGGCTCTTCAAGGAGGTTGATTAGACAACCCTGAAAAGTAACTTTGGAAATCATACCCCCACTTTTATGTGTGTGTATCCCTTTAAGATATTTTTTCGCTGGGAAATTTAGAAATCACCCTCTAACCCAAACGTTTACTACAAACAAAACCTAGTAGTTATAACTGTCCCTTTAACATTAGCTATCATAAACTTTTACGATTAAACTATTCTGACCTTCCTATTTTCTATTTGAAACTTTTAACAACTTCTGAAAAGTGGCTCAAAGCTATAATGCACGCATTTTCCCTCTAAATGACACAAACCATTTTCTCTGTCCCTTCTCAGTCACAACATCATTGCTTCGATAAACCAAAACCAATTTATCACCATTGTATCACTAATGTTGGATCTTGAATAGAATTTACAACATCAATCAACATCTCTTAATCAAAATTATACTGCCCGAAGTACAGTAAATAGTGTACCTGAACGGTCAAACCCATTTGCATAACGTTATTGTGTATCCCAAATACTGTCGCAGTTTTACGTTAACTATCGTAAAAGTAAAATCAACTTTCTCCACTCCCAACTTTTTTAAAACCCCATGTACCTCGCTAAATTTATATCGCAAGAATGTATTTTAGTCTCTCGGTACCAAGGCTGAGATACTAACCCGAGTCTCCCGCGCCGCAGTTAAAAAATCTTCTCCGTCATAGCCAACCCTATCTGCGCCTCCCTATCTTGCCTTCTCCATAGCATCTGCAAGTTAACCCCTTCGTAACTCTCCCTCTCTTTTTCTGGCTTCAGACAACCACACTCTAGCATCTCTACCGTCTGCTATATCAACTTTATCATTAATTGTAATCTTTCTACATCCATACTCTCAAACTCGTACATTCCTCTCCACCCCGGGCATTAGATTCACCCAAACATTCCACCGGGTTCCCCGTCGACTGGGAGCCCCTCCTTCCACTCTCTATCTCTTTCACTCCTCTCCTTACCATTATCCATCTCTAGAACAGATTTCAACTTCCTCAAAACCTTTTGTTTCTGGAGACATTATATAGTCTGTGCGTATACTCACGTATGTGTGTAAATTAATTAAAAGAAATAAAATCTACCTTATTTCTCGTATAACACTTTTTTTTTTTTTTACATAAACAAAATGAATCTCAACACATTCAACTATGCACTGTGGGTCCCCTAAGATACCAGCCCCGACTGCAATATCTAATATACTTTCATTCACGCGGTAAAATTATTCCATACAAACTTTGTGTCCCCAAACACTTTAAAACCCGCAGGTCATTCAAACTTGGTATAAGTACGCCGACTTAACTCAATGTACTACATTTATTCTATAAACTTATCTTATTTCAAATATAACTGGCCCCTGGCCACTATTATTATTGTTATATTGCCGTTTATTTGCGTTCTCACCTCATATGTAGGCCCCAACCTATGTCATACAAACTTGGCTCAGCCTAGTACATTACTTTCGTTATTGTATGATATTACCCTCAATTATACTTGTAAGCCCCAACTTACGTCATACATTCAGTACATTTCATTTACACATTGCATCTTTGAACGATTTTGATCAAATAAAATTGCATTTGCCATTACCTGGTCCACGGCATTTTAGACTATTCGTATATTGGATATAAGGAATTTGGTAACTTACATCGAACAAGCGTCGCACAAAATAAATTTGGATAATGCCAATGTGCAGAACTTCAGTATTTTATACAATAGGTATCTGCTTACCTTTTTTTTTTTTTTTTTTTAAAGACCGGTCTTTGTGAGTAACGCCGTCCGACGACAGTAAAGGTATCTTAGCTGGCTCGTTCTATGTCCAGCGAGTTCCTTAACCCGGATTACGTCGGGGTCACCATGTGAACGCTGCGTGTATCACATCCGGTATCAGGATAAATAAAAAGCAAGGTCTGCTAACTTTCTTTAATTATGTTTAATTACCGCAAACAATGAATGGCAAATGCAATTTTCGTATATACGGGTTCGCTGTATCACCACGCAGGGTACACAGGGAACTGGCAGGAAGTACGTAAACAGCTGTTCTTATACCGTGATGACGTAGTTCCAACGCGTCTGTTGGCCTATCACAGTAGAGGCTGGGCGCGGTTTAGACTTTGCCCCGCCTTTGCTGGCCCTCGGATTTGTCCAAGCCCCTTGGCGCGTTCCTTTTGTCCACATCTGGTTGCTGGGTAGATTAGATCCGTCTTGTGTCTGTCGATTCTACACTGAAACAGTTCCTAATATGGTATTGTCCAGTATTCTAATCTCCTGGTTGGCCTAGAGAGATGCACCCCTCCCCTCTCCAGACTGTCCACAGCTTTTATGGCCTATGTTGGTCAGTCCTTACACCTACACACACCCCCCCCTCTGTATTGTGTGTGTGTGTAAAAAAACAATATTCATCTTCAAACAATATGCTAACAGGCTATAGTGCATTAACATAAATCCTAACACGAGGTAGCGTCGTCAGACTGGCCAGTGGCAGCTTCAGAGGTAGCGTTGTCAGACGGGCCAGTGGCAGCTTCAGAGGTAGCGTCGTCAGACTGGCCAGTGGCAGCTTCAGAGGTAGCGTCGTCAGACGGGCCAGTGGCAGCTTCAGAGGTAGCGTCGTCAGACGGGCCAGTGGCAGCTTCGTCAGACGGGCCAGTGGCAGCTTCAGAGGTAGCGTCGTCAGACGGGCCAGTGGCAGCTTCAGAGGTAGCGTCGTCAGACGGGCCAGTGGCAGCTTCAGAGGTAGCGTCGTCAGACGGGCCAGTGGCAGCTTCAGAGGTAGCGTCGTCAGACGGGCCAGTGGCAGCTTCAGAGGTAGCGTCGTCAGACGGGCCAGTGGCAGCTTCAGAGGTAGCGTCGTCAGACGGGCCAGTGGCAGCTTCAGAGGTAGCGTCGTCAGAGGACAGGGCATCATTTGCCGGAGAGCTACCATGGTTTGGAGAAGCTTGGGATTCTACTTCATTAGTCTCGAAATACTCTAGAGAGAAAACATAAAGGAACAGTTGGGTATTCTACAGCAACACAGCTGTTCTACACGGTCTAGGCCAAATTGCCATTAGAATGTTGAGCAACATGAACCCAACACAGATTTAAAAGTATATGTTTCAGGCCGTACCTTCTGTCTTGTTTAGCGTCAGACCCTATGGATCGGAGCAAGGCCAGGGCATGCACAATGGAAACGTCATTTGATGACAGCTCTGAAAAACGTAGGTTAAGGTACACAAGCAAAATGACCAAATCAAAGGGTTTGACAACATTATTTAGACAACTGAGTTACTCTATGGTGTTGAATGAGTGTCAAGCACAGCAGCACCATAGACACAGTACAAAGCTAGAAGGGTTGTGGAAAGAAACACTTACCTCCAAGTCTCCTCTGCAGAGAGACTTGCTCTTGCTTCTGGGACTTTCCAACAAGGTAACAAGAAACTGAGGAGAAAGTGTTGACAGAAGTTGAGTTGACACAAAATAGCTACATATATTAATAATAGCAGATGACCAATGCGGAACAAACAGACAGTCAAATTTTAATCTCCAACTGATAAAGTTGAGCATATTTCCCAAACAAATGCCTTCAATCCAAATAAAACATTAGTGAACCAACCTTTCACAACCCCCACAGTCAACACAAAGAGCAGCAATTCTCTCACACCTCCCATGATCATGAAAATAGTCTGTGTTATCAACAGGTAATATCTTCACATGGCCTGTATGAGGCTTATATAGGCCACTAATGACAGTTTACCTGACAAACATGACTTAACGATCAATTAACATGCTTGATTGAGGTGGTACATTCAGATAGAAATAGACCATGTAGAACATATGTTGATTCTGGTGGGCAGGCAGTCTTTTCTACTCCATATATTGCATTTATATCTGTAATGTTTAACCCTAATGGTCTCAGATCAGCAGTAGAAAGAAGTAGGCCATATTGTTTTAGGTGTAATATTCAAAGATATTAGGGGGAAATAAACACTGTACCCAAATCCACTTTTTACAATGCTCCTGGGAAATGGGTAGGCCTCCACCATATAGTCCTCACAGTTTTACAGCTGTGTTATATTCCTTTATTTACATAGATCACATACATAAATATATATGTTAGCTGTAGGTAGCTTTGGGATAAAATTCCCATATTGTATTGTTACTAACATGAATCATAAATATCATATATTCCTCATTTGCTCTGTAGGAGGTTCGTCATATGAAGGACATTCAAGTGGATGTGACCCCTAACCTGCAATAGGGGCTCAGTGGGGTGACAGACATCCTGTAACGGATCTCCAAGCTAGTGTCTGAGGACCTGGAGGAGGCTGTGTCTACAGCTGTGGTTCAGGACATGCATGGTAACCTACCCTAACCTCACTGTATGAAGGATTTTATTTTTATGGATAGTCATCTCCAATCAGTTCAAATATTACTGTTGTTGATAACACACATTACTAAAATTATTCACACTTGTCTTCCTATTTCCACATAATCTGTCATGGTTCCCCACCCCAACAGGGCATAAAACCAACCTCTCTTTATTGCTACTGCCAAATCCAACAGCATTCGAGTATCTTATTGCTTTTCTTCTAACCCTGAATGGCAACTTTTTATCCTAGTACACAAGCATGTCACTTTATCCATCCACACCCACTCTACTGCCGCATGGCCACTGCGGCTGAGACTTTCACCCTCTCGTTGCAGGTATAGCAGGTAACCAACCCCACCCTAGGAGTTACCCTCTACAGGTATCAACCTGTTCGGGTTTACCTTCCAGGACTTACCATATACCACAAAGCTACGACCGGTCGTAATACAATTGGATTACTGAATAAGCTCAGGCTTTCTAGGTCCGTACCCTATAATTGGTTCAGCCTACGACTCTCATCTCCCCAAGTTGTCAGAACTAGTGATAACAGGTGTAGGAACTGTGCCTACCTTGTTTCTGTTTCACTGATTCAGAATCTCTAGTTCGACTGCAAATCGTGGTGAACCCTGCTCGCAGTGCCAACTGTTAGGTTCTAATTCTCAGAGTAAAAACTCGATGGACACTATGAAAGCTTAAACCAAGTTTATTCTTCCCAGAGGGTCAAGACAGCTGCATTAGACAAAAAACATATTCACACAAGCACTGATATTTAATCCTTTCTCCTATGCTGAGTCTACTCCTACACCTCTGAACAGCCAATGCATCTCTGTTGCTCGACAGAACCTTTGTGATATCTGTTCTTCCTCACTTCATCTGACCTGACCGCTACCCCAAAGTGCTCACTCCTCCCCAACTCAAGGCTGTCATGGTGATTGGTACCAGACTGTGTCTGGTAGATTTTTCAACCAGAAATTTGCATAGTGTAGCTCTAACTCCAAAAAGTTTTGGGAGGCGGAGCTAGCATGTTGGAGTGAACGGCGGTGTGTGAGAGGCTCCTGCAACTTTTTTGCGAAATAATCTAACTTAACCTACTTTATGATACTTTTTACAACAAACGTTTCTTTCTAATACAACATCGTAACTTTCTGTGTAAAAATGCCGAGTAATAAGCGACCAAAGGACAATAAATCCACATCGGAGGCCTACTCCACACCAAACAACGAGACAGGCATGGCGGAAGGCACAGGCAACAACGTGACACTTAAAGAACTTACCCAGGCTTTGGGAGAACTACGTGTTGCTTTAGCTGAGGATCTTAAGGCTACTATTGCTGAACTGGACACCAAAATCGAGGGCACCATTCGAGCGGTCGCTTCGCAGGGCCAGAGTATTGTGGACCTTGAGAGGGCTTCTGAATTCAGCGCTGGTAGGATCGACGAGTTAGAGAAGCTGTGCTCGTCACTACAGGGTAGTGTGCAGAGGCTTTCTGTGAAAGTGGTCGACCTGGAGGGCCGTTCCAGACGTAATAACCTTCGCGTTGTTGGTCTGGCAGAGGGGGTAGAGGCGGGCTCTCGCCCCACCGACTTCTTCGCCAAGCTATTGAAGGATGCAATGGGATCGGATGTTTTGGCTTCGGACCCCCAGCTGGACCGTGCACATCGCGCCCCTGTCCCAGTGCCTGGACCGGGTCAACGCCCTCGCCCAGTAATCATCTGTTGTCACAGTTTCAAGACCAAGGATCTTATCCTGCGCGAGGCCCGAATGAGGGGCAACCTGTTACATAAAGGGCACCCCTTCCGTGTCTATGATGATTATGCGCCCGATGTGGCAAAGGACCATGGCGGCTACAGAGATGTCATGACCAAACTCTACAAACTCCATCTTCGCCCAGCCTTGCTCTTCCCTGCAAGACTAAGAATTACCCCGCCCTCCGGTGAGAAGATTTGGCTCTCCTCGGTTTTGGACGCAGAGAAGTTTATCCGGGAACATACGCCAATCCCCCGTACAGGTTAGAGTGCCTTGTCATTGTGTGTTAGGGTCTGCTCATGGAATCGAATCCATACTAAACCATAACGGGTGAAACCGTATTGAACGGTCTCAACAAGGGCTACCGAACATGTAAGATGCTGTGGAGGGCGGTCTTGGCTCTCAATTAAAGTCACTTTCATTCTGGCTGTGTTCAGAGCGATGCCTATTTAGGATGCCTTCCAGGTTTGATCATTGACACTTTCGGATGAATATACTTATATTCCCCCATTTTTTTGTTTTGTTTCGTTATTTATTTTTTAATTCTTACATTTATTGTTATTACAATACCATTTATTTAAAGCTTGCAGGGGACTGGGGGTGATGGTGGGGAAGGGGCAGACACAGACACCTGGATAGCAAGTTGTTGTTTTGTGCCGTTCTGCCTTTGTTATAGCCGAGGGCCGCTCTCCCGATTAGATCCCCACCAGCCCTCTGTAGTGTCTATGTAGGTGTGCGTACATATAATTATTATTTGTACTTTATAATTATTTTCTCTTAGCATTTTACTATTATGTATGTGTATATTTTAAATTAGTGTAGATTATTACTCTGGGGCATGAATGTTTCTGTATGTATGGGTATGTATGTGTATATGCGCATATGTATATATGTATGGGTGTGTGTGTGTGTATATGTATATATTTTTTTTAAATATATACTTTTATATGTATTTTTTGGGGATGTGTGTGTGTGTGTGTGTATGTGTGTGTATGTGTTTGTATGTATATATATATGTGTGTATGTATATATATATATATATATATGGGTATGTATGTATGTGTATGTGTGTGTATGTATACATGTATATAACCTTTTTATTTATTTACTTTCTGACTGGGGGATACGTTTAATTTAGAAAAATTCTTGTTTCCGATCTAACCCACAATATGTAAATGTACGGCTGTCTAAGTTGGTTGCTGATGGTTCATGTTTAGACCGGCAGTGCTTAGCAAAATAATCTTGTGATGCTATATCTTGCTTATCTCAGGGATAGATAGACCCAAGATGACGCTTAAGTGCGCAATATGTTTAAGTTGCAACTTATTCTCTTTAGGTTTATTAGATGCTAATTGGACACTTTATTCGCGGGAGCCTCCTCAGTTCATATGTTAGTAGAAGTTCTAGGATAGTGAGAGGTGAACGTACAGTTGGGATTTTATTTTTGTTTTACCTCTTGTTCGAGGTCGCGCCGTGCTTTTTTGGCATCGGCCAGACAATGTGTTTATTTTATTTATTTATTTATTTTTTTCTCTCCTATTTGTGTATGCCTGTTAAAGGTGGGTTGATCGGGGGGGTAAATAGTGGGGAAAGTAGGGGAACAGGGTGGGAAGTAAAGGGGCTTGCAGGGGGGGAGGGGCTGGTTGGATACTGCTCGGGTGTAGCTGCTACATATGCTGATCGTGATGGTTTGGTGCGCTTTCTTACCTTTTTATTGAGTTACAAGTTATGCAGGCCACCATAGGAACTACAAATGAGAGGGGGGCGGGGCTCACATTCACTTCCTGGAATGTCAAGGGTTTAAACGAACCAATTAAGAGAGGCAAGGTCCTAGCCCACTTGAAAGCACTCTCGTCTGATATTATATTTTTGCAAGAAACCCATCTGAAAAATAATTCTCACAGCAGACTTAAATGTAGGTGGGTGGGGCAAGTGTATCACTCTAACTTCTCTGCCAAAACGAGAGGCACAGCGATTCTGGTACGGAAAGGAATTCCCTTTCTACATAAAACCACTATTGTGGATAAAGAGGGTCGTTATGTGATCGTAATAGGAGAGATCCACTCTACTTCTGTAACTCTACTAAATATCTATGGGCCAAACATTGATAACCCCTCTTTTTTCAAAAGAGTCCTTGCCCTGATTCCAGATATCTCCCATACTAACCTGATCATTGGAGGGGACCTTAACTGTGTGCTAGACCAATATTTGGACAGATCCTCTACCCGGCGAACCCCCACCTCCTATTCAAGTGAATTCTTGAATACCTACATAAAGAATTCTAACTTATTTGATATATGGAGGATCACTAACCCCCCCTTTCACTCTCATGTTCACAATGTTTATACTCGAATTGACTACTTTTTGGTTGATGCTAAACTACTCCCCTATACCTGTAATGTGAAGTATCATGATATTATAATCTCGGACCACAGTCCACTCACCTTCTCCCTGAGATTGGGTGACATTGTACCAAACGAGAGGGTCTGGAGGTTAAATCCTCAGCTCCTCACAGAACCAACATTCTGTGAACATCTTAAAGACCAAATAACGTTTTTCTTTGATACCAACGACAACACAGAGACTTCCCCAGCATTACTGTGGGAAACACTTAAGGCTTATTTGAGAGGCTGTATCATCTCCTATCAGACTGCCAGGAGTAGGCAAAACAAGGGAAAATTGGTAGAACTGGAGGGACAAATTCACTTACTGGATAGGGAGAATGCTAGACATCCATCTATGGAGAAACATAAAAAAATTACCTCTTTAAAATTTGAATATAATCAGATTCTCTCAGCTAAAATTGCTAAATCTTTTCTCTACGCCAAGCAAAAATATTTTGAGTTTGGTGACAAACCACACAAATTACTCGCCAGACAACTTCGAAAAAATGTGAGTGACCGAATGATTCACAAAGTTAAATCTGCATCTGGGGAATTACTCTCTTCCCCCAAAGACATCAATGACAGATTCCGTCAGTTTTATGAGACTCTATATACATCTAAAGCCGATTCTAACCCCTTAATTATGCAAAACTTTTTGGATGACTGTAATCTTCCTGCCCTGAACCAGGAAGATTCTAACTTCCTGAATGAGGAAATGTCTCTTGAAGAAATTCGAGAAACAATCAAAACTCTAAAGAGTGGCAAGACCCCGGGCCCAGATGGATACCCTGGTGAATTCTATAAAACATTCAGCAACATGTTCTCTCCCTACCTGCACAAAATGTTGGTTCAGGCCAGAGAGGATGGAGCTCTCCCATCTACTTTGGATGAAGCATTCATTACAGTTATACATAAGAAGGGTAAAGATCCGGAAGAGGTAGGGTCATACAGACCAATATCCCTCCTCAATACAGACCAAAAGATTTTAGCAAAAACCCTGGCTAACAGGCTTAGCACTTTAATTGGCAAACTGGTCCATTCGGACCAGACCGGCTTTATCCCGAACAGAAACTCATTCTTCAATCTCAGGCGCCTCTTCAACATTATGTATTCTCAGAGGTTACCAAACGTGGACCTTGCCGTTATATCTCTTGACGCCGAGAAGGCTTTTGACCAAGTTGAGTGGTCCTATCTATTCAAAGTCCTACAGAAATTTAATATTGGAGATGGGTTCATAAATTGGATCCAGCTTTTATATAGGAACCCCTGTGCGAGAATACTCACTAACCAATCATTGTCGCCCCGATTTAACCTCTACAGAGGGACAAGGCAGGGTTGTGCGCTGTCGCCTATGCTCTTCGCCCTAATCATTGAACCTCTCGCTCAGGCGATTAGATCTGATGCAGCAATACACGGCTATAATACTAAAGATACTCTAAATAAGATTTCCCTATACGCAGATGACATTCTCCTCTATGTAACAGAACCCCAAGCTAGTATTCCAGCTATTCTTGATGTAATTAATTTGTTTGGTACCTTCTCGGGATACAGAATAAATTGGAACAAGAGTGAATTAATGCCCATACGGTTACAAAACACCTCCTGGCTAGAACATCTTCCAGTTAAGTTATCTTCAGAAAAATTTACCTATCTAGGAATTGTAGTTACCAAACAATACTCCTTACTATTTAAAGAGAATTTCCCCTCGCTGATGCAAAAACTAAAGACAAACATACAATTTTGGAGAACTCTCCCAATTTCTCTGCTCGGAAGAATTAATGCCATTAAAATGGTCTTCCTCCCACAACTGCTCTACCTATACCAGAACATCCCAGTATTCATACCTAAATCCTTTCATAAACAACTGGACTCAATTATCAATCCTTTCATCTGGGATTATAAAACACACAGGATAGGTAAAAAACACCTCTGCAAATCCAAGATGGAAGGAGGATTGTCTCTCCCAAATTTTATATTTTATTATTGGGCCGCTAACCTCCGCGCGGTTACGTTTTTGCTGGATGACGCACGTCCGTCACCCAGCTGGCTTAATATGGAGCGGGAGGAGTGTCACCCCTTCTCTATTGGTGCTGTGATTTTGTCGCCTGTCAATCTGGAGAGGTCACTTTATCGTAACAATCCTATTATACATTGCACAGTCCGAATCTGGAAGCAAATTAAAACCCACTTTGAGCTTAGACCAATGTCATTCATGCTCCCTGTTGCCAGGAACCCCTCCTTTGCCCCCTCCAACCTTGATAACACCTTTGAGCAATGGGGAGAGTTGGGGATAAGTACCATAGGGGATTTATATATAGAAGGGACCTTTGCTTCCTTTGAGTTGCTGAGGGAAACTTATAATCTTCCCAGAAGTAACTTTTTCAGATACCTACAAATCAGAGACTATGTTAGGAAACACCTCCCAACATTTGGGAACGCTAAGCCTTCCATGTTTGACGGATGCATAAAAACATCCCCCACCTCAGACAAACTGATATCTCGTTTATATGATTCTTTTCAATCGGTTAGCACACCCTCTACAGATGCCATTAAGGCAAAATGGGAGGAAGAACTAGGGACTGACATTTCGATGGCAGACTGGGAAGATAGCTTGGAGTATATCCACACCTGCTCCATTAACTCCAGACATCGGCTCATACAATTCAAGGTATTACACAGATTACACTATTCCAAAACCAAACTGCATAGGATATTTCCTGATACATCCCCTATGTGTGATAAATGTCAGGCTGCACAGGGTACACTTCTCCACTGCTTTGCCCTATGCTCTAGCTTGTATGGTTACTGGTGTGGAATTTTTAGGATCCTCTCTGAAGTTCTGGAGACTTCAATTGACCCAGACCCGCTTCTGATAATCCTGGGAGTGTCTGATTGCCGAATCGGATTAACCAACCCCCAAAAACAACTCATCTCTTACAGTCTCATTTCGGCAAAAAAACTAATCTTGTTGTTCTGGAAAAAGAGGGAAGCGCCCACTACCAAATTATGGCTCAGCGAATTGGCAAACACTGTACACTTAGAAAGGATTAGATATATTCTGAACAATAAATTATCAACATTTGATCAGATCTGGCAGCCTTTCCTCTCTTACTTGGACCATTCGGCGCTGTGAATTTGTACTTTTTAACGCACTCTCAATTGTAATATTTTAATCCACCTCTGGGCAGCACGTGCTGGCACCGCCACCCGAGCAGTGGGGAGGGGAATAAGGGGAAGGGATAAAGGGGGGGAGGGATAAAGGGGGGGAATAAGGGGGGGGTGACACCCACCCTCTTTCTTTCTACCTGTCCTTGTTTTGTATGTCTTGTTTTGTAATAATTGTTTTGTACCCAGAACTCTGGATCTTTTTATTTCTGTCTGCTCTTTTATGTTTAGTTAAAAATTGTATACCTGCCTTTCATACCTATACACCATTCCTGTGTGTGTTCAATAAAAAATATTTGAACAAAAAGTTTTGGGACACTGTAAAGTCCATGGAGAACAAGAGCACCTCCTCCCAGCTGCCCACTGCATTGAGGCTAGGTAACACGGTCACCACCGATAAATCCATGATAATCGAAAATTTCAATAAGCGATTCTCTACGGCTGGCCATGTTTTCTTCCTGGCTACCCCAACTCCGGCCAACAGCTCCGCACCCCCCGCAGCTACTTGCCCGAGCCTCCCCAGCTTCTCCTTCACCCAAATCCAGGTAGCAGATGTTCTGAAAGAGCTGCAAAAACTGGACCCGTACAAATCAGCTGGGCTAGACAATCTGGACCCTCTCTTTCTAAAATTATCCGCCGCCATTGTTGCAACCCCTATTACCAGTCTGTTCAACCTCTCTTTCGCATCGTCCGAGATCCCTAAAGATTGGAAAGCTCTTCAAAGGGGGTGACACTCTAGACCCAAACTGTTATAGACCTATATCCATCGTGCCCTGCCTTTCTAAAGTCTTCGAAAGCCAAGTTAATAAACAGATCACTGACCATTTCGAATCCCACCGTACCTTCTCCGCTGTGCAATCCAGTTTCCGAGCT
Source organism: Salvelinus namaycush (assembly GCF_016432855.1). Classification (NCBI taxonomy): domain Eukaryota; kingdom Metazoa; phylum Chordata; class Actinopteri; order Salmoniformes; family Salmonidae; genus Salvelinus; species Salvelinus namaycush. The sequence continues at coordinate 20,159 of NW_024058831.1, forward strand.
GGTCATGGGTGCACCTCAGCCACGCTCAAGGTACTAAACGATATCATAACCGCCATCGATAAAAGACAGTACTGTGCAGCCGTCTTCATCGACCTGGCCAAGGCTTTCGACTCTGTCAATCATCGTATTCTTATCGGCAGACTCAACAGCCTTGGTTTCTCAAATGACTGTCTCGCCTGGTTCACCAACTACTTCGCAGACAGAGCTCAGTGTGTCAAATTGGAAGGCCTGTTGTCCGGACCTCTGGCAGTCTCTATGGGGGTACCACAGGGTTCAATTCTCGGGCCGACTCTTTTCTCTGTATATATCAACGATGTCACTCTTGCTGCGTGTGATTCCCTGATCCACCTCTACGCAGACGACAGCATTCTGTATACATCTGGCCCTTCTTTGGACACTGTGTTAACTAACCTCCAAACGAGCTTCAAAGCCTCCTTCACTCACGCCGCCTAACTTACCCTAGTAAAACTGACTATCCTACCAATCCTCGACTTTGGCGATGTCATCTACAAAATAGCTTCCAATACTCTACTCAGCAAACTGGATGCAGTCTATCACAGTGCCATCCGTGTTGTTACCAAAGCCCCTTATACCACCCACCACTACGACCTGTATGCTCTTGTCGGCTGGCCCTCGCTACATATTCGTCGCCAGACCCACTGGCTCCAGGTCATCTATAAGTTTATGCTAGGTAAAGCTCCGCCTTATCTCAGCTCACTGGTCACGATAACAACACCCACCCGTAGCACGCGCTCCAGCAGGTATATCTCACTGGTTATCCCCAAAGCCAACACCTCTTTTGGCCGCCTTTCCTTCCAGTTCTCTGCTGCCAGTGACTGGAACGAATTGCAAAAATCGCTGAAGCTGGAGACTTACATTTCACTCACTAACTTTAAATATCAGCTATCTGAGCAGCTAACCGATCACTGCAGCTATACATAGTTCATGTGTAAATAGCCCACCCCAATCTACCCACCTCATCCCCATATTGTTTTTATTTACTTTTCTGCTCTTTTGCACACCAGTATCACTATTTGCACATCATCATCTGCTCATCTATCACTCCAGTGTTAGTCTGCAAAATGTTTATTACTTTGAAACTATGGCCTATTTATTGCCTTACCTCCTTACGCCATTTGCACACCTGTATAGACTTTCTTTTTTTCTATTGTGTTATTGACTGTACGCTTGTTTATTCCATGTGTAACTCTGTGTTGTTGTTTGTGTCGCACTGCTTTGCTTTATCTTGGCCAGGTCGCAGTTGTAAATGAGAACTTGTTCTCAACTAGCTTACCTGGTTAAATAAAGGTGAAATAAACAAAAAATCCCAGAGGATCCCAGATGGCTAACAATAACATATCCTGACATAATGTAAACGTTATACATTAAGCGCTCTCCCTCAGTGACATGAATTAGTATATTTCATATTCTCAGAACCCAACAGTAGGTTTTAAGGTGTGGCTGCATGTTTGTCATGGACGCATTGTCACTCTTGATGTTCTTTTTCCAGATTGCAAGTGAAACACCTTTAGATGTAAGTGCCAGTTGGTAACTTTCTCACACTTGCTTGTTTAAGGTATGGATGCAACACCCCAGTATGTCTGCAGGGGCTGGTCACTGAGATTTACCATGTTTCACATGCTACTAGACTAACCTTCCAAGTAAATATGTTACAAGTCTGAACTGGCAGTCCTTGTCTTTCCTCAACTAATTGAAACCTCAGGGACAGACATGCTAAACGACTTTGATGTCAGAGCTCCCATCAGCCCTCTACACCTCGCTGTGAGTAAAGCCTACCTGCTCCTGAAGTGGTCTCCATATGACAAATGGTACCCTATTCCCTCTTTAGTACACTACTTTTGACCAGATCCTTATAGGCCCTGATCAAAAGTAGTTAACTACATAGGGAATAGGGTGCTATCTGGGATGCAGGCATGGTGTTGATTTTCCACAGGAAGTTGACTGTCCAGACAGACTCACACACCAAATTCCTATCTATTCCTGATTAGTGTAAAATACATGCATATTCTACACAGTGATGATGAGGATGATTTCCTTATTTTGCCATTTGAGTTAATCAACCTCAGAGGAGAAGTAGAGTGTTTGTTTCTCAATCCCACGCTTGGCAGGGACCTCAGATGTTGATGCTGGGCGGGAGCAAAAATGGGCTCCCGATTGAAAGACTCTGGTCTACTTTAGAGGTCTAGCACTGTATTTCTGTTCGGGCGTACCACTGGTCTACTATAGGACATTGATTATATTAAGAGTGTATATCTATTCAGGCGTACCACTGGACTTTGCTTGAGACTGTGTTTGTGTTTCTATTCAGGCGTACCACGGCCACCACCATGCTATGGAGGTCCTGGTTCAGTCTCTGCTGGATCTAGACGTGAGGGACAGCCAGGGGCGCACCCTCTGGACCTGTCTGCCTTAAAATGCCATGTGGAGTGTGTTGACGTCCTCATCAACCAGGGAGCCTCCATCCTGGTTAAATACTTCACCCTAAAGAGGACCCCCATCCACGCTGCAGGTACACATAGGATATCACACAGAGCTTCTGTAATTAAAAAGTTTTCCTGACCAAGATGGCCATTTGTTTGGTAATGTTGCTAGGACGACAATGTCCACTCTAGGGATGTTACATGGTATAGTGTGAACATGCCCACTAGACACTGATCTAAGGTCATTTTTTGTCATGTTTTCCACTAATGATTGAGGATCTAGGGAGGGTAAGCTGATCCTACATCAATGCACAGGGGAGACTTCTATCCTGAGCCAGGTACACAGCTAGCAGGTGACAGGCTTCGATGGCCTCAGCCCCAAAATTCTTTATTATCTGCTGTGTTAACATCTTGAGGATGTCATCTACCAACACCATTGTTCTACAAATCTGTCTGTTCATGTGAAGGTTATAGTCATCCAGCAATCTGCTCATATCCTCTCTGTTTATCCTCCTCCAGCTACCAACGGTCAATCATCTCACATTCTTATATCCTCTCTGTTTATGCTCCTTTAGCTACCAATGGTCAATCATCTGACATTCTTATGTCCTCTCTGTTTATCCTCCTCTAGCTACCAACGGTCAATCATCTGACATTCTTATATCCTCTCTGTTTATCCTCCTCCAGCTACCAACGGTCAATCATCTGACATTCTTATATCCTCTCTGTTTATCCTCCTCTAGCTACCAACGGCCAATCATCTGACATTCTTATATCCTCTCTGTTTATCCTCCTCCAGCTACCAATGGTCAATCATCTCACATTCTTATATCTTCTCCGTTTTTCCACCTCTAGCTACTGAAGGTCAATCATCTCACATTCTTATATCCTCTCTATTTATCTTCCTCTAGCTACCAACGGCCAATCATCTGACATTCTTATATCCTCTCTGTTTATCCTCCTCCAGCTACCAATGGTCAATCATCTCACATTCTTATATCTTCTCCGTTTTTCCACCTCTAGCTACTGAAGGTCAATCATCTGACATTCTTATATCCTCTCTGTTTATCCTCCTCTAGCTACCAACGGTCAATCATCTGACATTCTTATATCCTCTCTGTTTATCTTCCTCTAGCTACCAACGGTCAATCATCTGACATTCTTATATCCTCTCTGTTTATCCTCCTCTAGCTACCAACAGTCAATCATCTGACATTCTTATATCCTCTCTGTTTATCCTCCTCTAGCTACCAACGGTCAATCATCTGACATTCTTATATCCTCTCTGTTTATCTTCCTCTAGCTACCAACAGTCAATCATCTGACATTCTTATATCCTCTCTGTTTATCCTCCTCTAGCTACCAACAGTCAATCATCTGACATTCTTATATCCTTTCTGTTTATCCTCCTCCAGCTACCAACGGTCAATCATCTGACATTCTTATATCCTCTCTGTTTATCCTCCTCTAGCTACCAACGGTCAATCATCTGACATTCTTATATCCTCTCTGTTTATCTTCCTCTAGCTAACAACGGTTATTCGGAGTGTTTGCGTTTGCTGATTGGAAATGCTGACCTCCAGAGTGCAGTGGATGTTCAAGACGGGAATAGACAGTAACTCATTTGGGTTTCGGATACAATTCCTGAAATAAAGAGATTTTGACACTAGGGCTTCATCCCAAATGGCAACCTATACCCTACTTGATGCACTACTTTAAACCAAAGCCCTATGGGCTCAGGTCAACAGTAGTGTACGATATAGGGAATAGGTTGCCATTTGGGACTCAGCCTGGTTATTACCAGTTTGTAATATGACCTGTTGTCTTGTGTATCAGAACCCCTCTGATGCTGTCGGTGCTGAGCGGACACACAGACTGTGTGTACTCATTGCTCAACAAGGGAGCCAGAGACAAATGGCACAGAACAGCTCTACACAGAAGGGTAGTGAGGAGAGCTGGCTGTACGCGCTCACACACAGAAAGAGAGGGGGAGGCTTGTTCTGATCTAGGGATGGGGCCATTGAACTACTAGGGATGGCTTTGGTGTGGGATCTAGCATGGAATATAAATTATGCCCAAATATACCTATTATGATTCCTTATTATTTAATAGATTATGAATTATTCAAATCCATTCTTGTCTCCCCTCCCTTCCTCCTAGGCGGTGACGGGTCACGAGGAGTGCAGCACAGCGCCAGCTTCCTGGTTCGGAAAGGTAAGGGGCGGAGCCCTGTCCACCTGGTGGCGATGTCCGGACACATCGTGGTGCTGGGGTGGCTCCTACACACCGCCCAGTCAGTGTGGACCCTCCCCGTCATCACAGACAACCAGGGCTACACGCCACTACACTGGGCCTGCTACAACGGTACGTACTGGATAGAGGGACAGCGAAGTGAGCCCAAGGCCACAAACAAATACACACATAAATATAGCGTGTCTTAAATCACCACAGCCAGCTTCGGGAGGGCACGAACCGAGACAGTCCGCACAGGAGCCTTAAAAGTCCCTCAGACTGAGAGAGAGAGAAAAGGGGGGAGGGAGAGGGGGAGGAACAACAGGCTGGCTGGCCCACACTCATCCTCTCGTACCACCAGGTGTCCTTCCAGCAGATACTGGACTTCAGAGGAACTGCTGCTTCTATACCCCATCTTTACCTTTACCCACAAAGGTCCTAAACGGTAGAAAGTGTCCGGCCAACAGACAGACACCTTATGATGGCAATAACCTGTAGTCCAAGGGGATAGTAGCACTTCACTGAGAGCAAAACAGACAGGGACCAAAAGATGTGGAAGAAGCATTTTCAAAACCTGTTTTGACTGTAGATATTGGGCTGAGTGTTTGGGCTGAGAAAAGACATAAGGAGTGATGTTTCATTTAAGTTTCATGAAAGTGATTGTCTTGTTTATCCGCACACTAAGACAGTCAGAACGCACCTAGCCTCTTGTCTGTAATCCATGTGGGAGGAGGGGAAATCATACATTTTTTATGAACAAACATTTTAATAAAATCATTCATGTCTTAAGCTCTGTGGGAATCAAAAAATTGTAGTATTTGCTCTCATGAGTAATTGTAAAGATTTCATGATCCCAAATGGAACCCTATTCCCTATACTGAATAGTACACTACTGTTGAACAGGCCCCATAGTGGTCTGGTCAAAAGCAGTGCACTCTAAAGGAAATAGGGTGCCATTTGGGATGCTGGTTTTGCATACCGGTATGTGAGCAACAGGACTTTTTGATGGGACATATTACATTTGTGTTATTAAACCTACCTGTCCTTTGGCCTCTAGAAAGTATTTTAGAAAGTAAATGATTAATTCATGTGTTCTTTCTTGTGATATTTATGTAATAATTTTATGCCTTCGTTAGTTACTGAGGGGTGGTTAGAAGAGTAGGGGCAGCTGTATGAGCGAAAACAATGATGCACACTAAGTACTACAACGTTTGTGAAAAGCATCGATACTATCCCGAGGCATGTGAGGTGGAAAACATGCATCCCTTGGAGAGGAGAAACACTGTGTAAACCAATGGTAGGACAGCAGCAATTCGATTTTCTTCTGTTGGAAAATAAATATCTATATTATTTGTCTTTGGTCTTATAATCAATGTTTTTTAACAGGTTTTGCTTGCTTTAACTTCTTCAAAAAATGAAACCACTCAATCCTTGTATGTGATTGCATGTTCAAATCCCAGTTTTTGTCTCTTTTTGAAAATCATTTTAACTGGAAATATGTGCAATACATTTGCTATGTTCACCAAATCAGCAACAAGAGGTTCACAGGTTTTTTCGTGTCATTTTCATTCTTTTAAACGGATGAAACTAGCACGTACATATGAAATAGTGACTGAATTCGAAACTCCCATGAATTCTTTCAGTATCTGAAGTTTGCTGTATATTTTATGAGTAATAAATGTTATTTAATGATGAACTCTGGGTTATCGGTGTGGGTTATGTATTCTATTTTATTTTGCATTGCGTCCACAACATTACATTTTTAAAGGCAATAGTAGCCTACATTTGTTTACAACTCGCAGGATTTCCATGCGTGAATTTACAACCGCACAGAGCGCTGCATCAGCACGAGATTGGAAGTGCGTCAAATCTGTACAGCATTGTTACGTCATCACTGATACACGTTGAAACTGATGAGAAACCGCGGGAGCAGTTCAGTGATTCTCGCTAGTGCTGGAGGAGCGTTCATTTTGGCAAGGAAATGTACTGATTTTGCAAGGACATGGAGAATAAAGAGTTCAAGGTAGGCATGTTATTTAAGCAATAAGGCCCAAGGGGTTGTGGTATATGGTCAATATACCACGGCTAGGGGCTGTTCTTACGCACGACGCAACCCGAAGTGTTCGGACACAGCCCGTAGCCATGTGGTATATTGGCCATATATCACGAATCCCCGAGGTGCCTTATTACTATTTATTATAACTGGTTACCAACATAATTAGAGCAGTAAAAAATACACGTTTTGTCATACCCATGGTATACAGTCTGATATACCATGGCTTTCAGCCAATCAGCATTCAGGTCTCGATCCACCCAGTTTATAATTATTTTTAAATCCCCATTTATATTAATTACTGTGGATTAAATATTGTTAAATAAATAAAATTATGTGCTATTCATTCTGTAATATCAAACTACAAAGTCTATGGCCGGGGAGTCATGAGAGTTGGCTAAAGGTACAGTAGAATCTGTTGTGGGTCAAATGGGGGACTAGGGTCAAAGGTTATTATGACACCACCTTCACATTTCCGTCCTAAATGGCACCCTGTTCCCTATGTAGGCTAGTGCACTACTTTTGACCAAGATACATACACTGGTTGGCTGACGTCACGAAAAACATGCGCGCTCATCAATGGCCGGAATGCGTGTATCTTGTTATGACTCTAAACCTCAGCTAGCAAGTGCTCATTATGCAAATGTATTTGTTTGCAATTAACATTTAGAGACTAAATATAGTTTACATGTTGTCAACATTCTAAGCAAACCCTGTCTATTTACCCTGTCTATTTTACCCACAGTTACTTGCCAGTGTTGTTGCTAAACAACCAACCCGTCTATATAGCCCCACAGTGGAGGTGTCATAATACCCATAAAACCTAGCGGTCAAACAGGGAGGGAAATGGTTCCAATCGTTTTTCCACCATAAATTTTTCCCATAGGCGATTTTAGAAACACATAAAACAAGGGCTGTGTTTCATGTGGGTTTACCGTGGTGTGACATTTTTATAACCATGTAAAGCTCTCATGGACAAGGTGACTTTTAGCAATACATTTGGCTCTATTTACTCTCAGATTCGAAATGTCTAATTAGCATCAAAGTAGACATGCAAAACTACAAATCCCTGCAAGCTCCTAAACGTCATTTCTAGCTGACACCTTTGCTAACAGGTATTGTGTCAATTTAAAACTTGCACTAAACAGTTCACAGAATTGTCCATTTAAAGAAATGTAGCCAATTTATTAATTACTACATTTAGCTAACATTAGATAGTTAGTCAAGAGATTCTTATCTTTGCCTCGATCAGCATGATCATCGTGGCATTTGAAATTCTTTATGATAGCCACATTAGCAGCTAATTAGCATTTCATTTTGGGGGGGTAAATACAGGCGAATATATTGATAAAAGTCACCTTGTCCTAGAGAGATTTACACAGTTATCAAAATGGTAAGCCTACCTGAAACACACCCCTTATTTTAAGTGTTTCTAAAATCCACTATGGAAAAATGTATGGTGGGAAAACGATTGGAACCATTTCCCTGTTTGACTACTAGGTTTTATGGGGATTTTGACTCATTACTGTGGCACTCTATAGGGCTCCGGCCAAAAGAAGTGCACTATATTGGAAATAGGGTGCTATTTCGGACACAAGCATAGATATGATGCATTATGATGTGACCGTAGAAATAGAATCACTAGAAAGGATAGAGCCTCTGACCATGGCAATTTGACTGGTAAACTGAACTGTACACCTGACATGATGTTCTGGTGATTCTATTTCTATGCATATGATGCATTATGATGTGACAATGAGTGTTGGGTTAATGGTGCTTTCAAGGCAAGTGATCTTGGTCAAATCATGACTTCCATGGTCTTTAGGTCGGAAAGTTGGAGCTCTAAAAAGATGCCAGAGTTTCCGACTTTATTTAATTTAATTTTTTGTCATTTTTTTGTGATATCCAATTGGTAGTTACGATCTAGTCTCATCACTGCAACTTCCCAACGGGCTCGGGAGAGGTAAAGGTTGAGTCAGGAGTCCTCCGAAACATGACACGCCAAGCCGCGCTGCTTCTGACTTGGAAATCCAAGTTGGATGACTATTGAAAACGATTTTTCCCTGTCGGAGTTAGTTTTTTCCCCCCGGTTGTCTTGAACGCACTGAAGTCGGAAGTCAGAGAGTTCCCAGTTGTTTTCAACACGGCTAAAGGCGACACAGTAGGTGACATCCAAACATGACTTTGTCCTGTCTTTCAGGAGTCAGAGGTCAGTGGGAATGACCTCACCCTCATAGACCTGGATGACCCCATCAATGACGGTGATGTTATGAAGGAAGACAGGTAAGTGATTTACACTAATGACACATTTGTGACTGGTTACAGGATCACATAGGCCTACAAATACAGATTCTGTAGTAGGTCAAAGGTCCTATGGAGAGGTAGGCCCAGAGCCATGTATTTAGAGAGATGGGACATCTATCTGCATTATGTTGCATTTACATCAATATGTATACATTATATGACACAGTATAATCAAAGATATCCATATGAGAGCTGGCTCCCCATGCGCAATATTGACATTTTAAACAATAATATGTAACTGAACATCTATTTTATAATTGACTTATTGGGTAAATGAAAGGCTCAAAGGCGCTAACATGGAGTCCTTTCTAAAAGTTTGCCAAATTCTCTAAATACTGTATATACCTCTGGATAGGCCGAGTCATCTCAGAGTATTGGAACCATATCATTCGAGTGATTCTATTCTAATTCTAGAATGATTCATTCTACTTCTATGATTCTAATTCTATAATTGGAACACATCCTCACACTCACATTATAGCACATTATAGTGACCTTAGAGAGATGACTTTTTCTGTATCTAGATCTGATAAAGATCACAGAGAGGTTGAGAGACAGACCACGTTGGAAGAGGCTGTTCTAGAGACAGATATCCAAACTCTGTCACTAGAGGCTGAAGGAGAGATTGAGATGCAGGAGGCTGATCTGAAGACAGATGGCACGTCTCAGTCACAGAAGGTTGAAGGAGAGATTGAGTTGGACGATGCTGTTGCCATCCCACCTCAGTCACAGGAGGTTCAAGGAGAGATTGAGTTGGACGATGCTGTTGCCATCCCACCTCAGTCACAGGAGGTTGAAGGAGAGAGTGAGTTGGACGAGGCCGTTGCCATCCCATCTCAGTCACAGGAGGTTGAAGGAGAGATTGAGTTGGACGATGCTGTTGCCATCCCACCTCAGTCACAGGAGGTTGAAGGAGAGAGTGAGTTGGACGATGCTGTTGCCATCCCACCTCAGTCACAGGAGGTTGAAGGAGAGATTGAGTTGGACGATGCTGTTGCCATCCCACCTCAGTCACAGGAGGTTGAAGGAGAGATTGAGTTGGACGATGCTGTTGCCATCCCACCTCAGTCACAGGAGGTTGAAGGAGAGAGTGAGTTGGACGAGGCCGTTGTCATCCCATCTCAGTCACAGGAGGTATGATGTATTGTGTTTTGTGTTTTAATGACGCATTGAAGATTAAAATGACAAATTAATTTTCAAAGCTTGAGCTAGTAAAGGTCTTCTAATCTAGGAGGCCAAAGGTGAGAGTGAGTTGAAGCAGGTTGATCTGAAGACAGCCACATCAACTCTGACACTGGAGGTCGAAGGAGAGAGTGTGATGCAGGAGAGTGATGATCTACAAACAGCCGGGACATCTCAATCCCAGGAGACTGAACGAGTGGCAAAGGTAAATGCTTCCAGATAACAGTGTGTTTGTACATTTCTGTTTGTGCATGCAGACAGTAGTTCGTAAACAGACATTGCATTAACAGTGCTATGGCGAATTTGATTGAATTCCAGCCTAAGTCTGCTTTCTGTCGTCCCCATCAGGCTGCAGTGGTGACCTTCACTAGCGTGACCCGCAAGGCTGCAGCCTCCCAGACCAGCCTCACCCTCAGCAGGGGAAAGAGAAGCTACCCAGACCTACACACCTTTGTGCAGGACATGAAGGATGGGTAAGTTTCTCTTTGGCTTCCCCATGCATCCCCTAGATATGTTCCCTATTAGAGCCTTGGTCAACAATAGTTCAGTATTTAAGGAATAGGGGCCATTTGGGACGCACCCATAGGGACAATTTCAATTGCATACTCCTCACGTCCTCTCTTCTCGCCTCCTTCTCAAAACCCATTGGATGAGAAAGCCCTCCCTTTTGACCTTCTCGTCCAATGGGTTTTGAGAAGGAGGTGATGAGTCTCGGGCAAATACAAGGGACTCAACTGACCAAATGACCAATCAGGGATGTTTGGATGTGGCCTAGTTCCGTAGAGGTCCATCCATAACGTAATCTAAGAGAATAGAGGTAATGTCATGTAGTTTAATTGCGTACCTTTATTTATTTACTTTTCAGCCATTGGAATCTGCTGAGTGAGAATATGCGTGCCGGGGTGAGTTATAGTCACTTCTAAAGTAGTTCATGTTGGTAAGATGGACCAAACATTCCAAACTCTTATTGGTGGAAATCGTGCAGGACCTTTAATTCAGAGGTTCACAAACATTTTCACTCAGGCCCCCCTTTCCAGCATTGGGGAACATCCTGAACCACTGCTTTAATTGACTAGCTTGAGTGAATACATGGTGCAGCAGTGCAGCTCCGTTAACAAACTAACTCTGTATGGTCTTTTAACATTTCAGATGAGCAGACATGAGTTTAGTGCCAGGTGCATGGATATCACAAATTGGGTGATGGAGTCTACATCCACTGTGGTCATTCCCGCCCTTGACCTCACCATGCAGATAGAGCTCTCTGATTCGTCAAGCTCTTCTGGATCAGGAAGTAATGAGGCAAGAGAAGTGACCTCTCTTGGCCGCAGCGTCAGATTCAGCTTTAGTGGAGGACCCAGTAGGCGCACCAGTTCTAGAACCACTTGCAGCACACGAACTCCCACCCCTTTCCCCTCCTCTCACAGGTACTTACCCCTATCACCTCCTCTCATAGGTACCTAACCCTATCCCCTCCTCTCACAGGTACTTACCCCTATCACCTCCTCTCATAGGTACCTAACCCTATCCCCTCCTCTCATAGGTACTTACCCCTATCCCCTCCTCTCATAGGTACCTAACCCTATCCCCTCCTCTCATAGGTACTTACCCCTATCCCCTCCTCTCATAGGTACTTACCCCTATCCCCTCCTCTCATAGGTACTTAACCCTATCCCCTCCTCTCACAGGTACTTACCCCTATCCCCTCCTCTCATAGGTACCTAACCCTATCCCCTCCTCTCATAGGTACTTACCCCTATCCCCTCCTCTCATAGGTACCTAACCCTATCCCCTCCTCTCATAGGTACTTACCCCTATCCCCTCCTCTCATAGGTACTTACCCCTATCCCCTCCTCTCACAGGTACTTACCCCTATCCCCTCCTCTCATAGGTACTTACCCCTATCCCCTCCTCTCATAGGTACTTAACCCTATCCCCTCCTCTCATAGGTACCTACCCCTATCCCCTCATCTCATAGGTACCTAACCCTATCCCCTCCTCTCATAGGTACTTACCCCTATCCCCTCCTCTCATAGGTACCTACCCCTTTCCCCTCCTCTCATAGGTACTTACCCCTATCCCCTCCTCTCATAGGTACTTACCCCTATCCCCTCCTCTCATAGGTACCTACCCCTAGCCCCTCCTTTCACAGGTACCTACCCCTATCCCCTCCTCTCACAGGTACTTACCCCTTTCCCCTCCTCTCATAGGTACTTACCCCTTTCCCCTCCTCTTCTTGTAGGTCTTTCTAAAAACATTATTCCCATGTCCCTTGTTATAGGTACAAATATCCATTCCAGATCCACTTAGTGAGAAATACTACTTAGATACTTCCAAATTCTTGGATCATATTTTGTATTTTTTTACCATGTACTATTCATTTCTGTTGTGCCTTCTGCAGGTCCATGACTTCCTTGCTGAGTGAGGATGAAGAGCGATATGTCTCCTCACCTGAGGGTGGTGATAGAGAGATGAGACACAGACCCCACTCAGCACCACTGAGATCTGTGTTTGGAATCTCTGAGGATTCTGTCTTCAACATGGTCCAGAGCGGCCAGTCGCAGAGTGACATCGTACTGTCGTCCAGTTGGAGTAGACGGGAGAAATACAGACCTGTCAAAATACCAACGGACACCAGGTTTATGATGGGTATTGTAGAGTTGGTTATGAACCTTCTCAACTCCAGATTGGCTGAGCTAATGCGAAGTCTCAGTCAGGGAACTCTAGGTCCGCTGTCTGGTAGTATCTCAGCAAGTCAGCAGTTTGCCCAAGAGATGGTAAGCATGGTGTCTGCTAAGATGTATTCCCATGCCATAGAGCATATTGCGCATGGCCACAAGTCTCCCCTTGAGTTAGAGAGGGAGCTTGAGGCCATATTGGGTCCTCTGGCTGGACAGGTTATAGTCATCATCATAGATAGCATCTTCAAGGCTAAAGCCAACGGAGGAAACAAGGAGCGAGCGACCAGCCCCTTGACCTATTTTCTCACTGCCATTTCGGCAGAAGTACAAAGCCTAGTTGTTCAGAGATCGGCTAGTAGACCGTCCACCAGACTGTCCAACAACGACCCACTGCTGAACATTTCCAAGTCAAAGGTCTTAAGATCAGTTCTGCTCAAAATGGCAGAACTCTTTGGTCAAGGTCCAAGTGAAACCTGTCTAGTTCCACTAGTCCAGAGTCAGTCCGACAACTCTATTTGCGACTGGACTCTGAATGCAGGCACCATTCATCCAAGTCAATTTCTGTCCAACAACAGAATGACAGAAGTGTCATCCGATGTTGTGGATCTTGTACTTGAGGTTTTTGGGATAACAGGATTTTTGGATAGCAGGAGCCCGTCAAGGCCACAGAGTGCCTGCTCCTACAACTCAGCTAGTGGAGCAATAGACATGAGAGCTCTTGCTGGGGACTTGGTCAGACAGGTGTCTGTCAAACTCAGACCCTTTGTCTTTGAGAGTCAACTCTCCACCATGTCCATGACAGATCTGTCATCATCTATTTCTGACTCCACCTTGAAGCAGTTGTGTTGTAGCGCTGCTGTTGCTGCAGCAACTGTCTGTCAAGCAATCAAAACGGAGCTCGAGAGCCAGAGACCTACCAACCTGTCAGCCAGAGACCTACTATCGTCTCTGGTAGAGACCATTGAGGACATGGATATCTCTGACGTCCTCCAGGGCCCGTCGGCCATTTTGGAGGAGGCTGCTATGATAAAGCACCCGGAGATGTCCACCTCGATAATATACAGGTCTTTGCTTCTCGACTCATCTCTCGCCTCCTCTAACATGGTCACTGAGAGCATTATCTTCAACAGTCCACGCCCATCAGAGGAGAATGTGAGTATTCAGAAGGTGCTCCCTGCTGATAAAGTTGACATCCTCCATGGTCAACCAGTGGAGGAGTATATCGTCAAAGCTGAGCAATGCATCACTCAGGTCATTCAGGATGCAGCTGTGACATATACTGGCATGCTGGATAAAACTGACACTTGTGGGAAACTGTCGGAAGTTCTGTCTGTCTGTGTTTCCACGGAGAATATTGAGGAAGCATCCTCTGATCTATTTGGTGGAATTATTTCTGACCTGCATGAGGTATTTGAGGTCAATAAGGCCTCCATGCGTACGAAATCAGGTCGCAAAATGTTCTGGGTGGAAGTGAGTTCAGGTTCCCAGAAGATTTATACCAAAACCCTGGACAAACTGAGGAAGCTTTTCACCTCTCACCTTCTCACTGAGGGAAAAAATACTCCTGTGCAAATTGAGCTCTATGACACTGGACTACTTGTAACTGAGACCACTGTGGAGGTATCTCCTGTACAGAAGACAGACAGTAATACCTCTTCTATGTCCTCAGCCTCAGCCCACCAGCTCACCCTCGACACCTGCACTAAAGGGGTCATCAAACAGGTGATCTCGGTGCTGAGGTTGGAGACTTCAAAGGAAGACCGCTTCGCTTCCGTTGGGGAGAACACGTCAAATGCGTCCTTCGACTTCAACCAGAAGTTGGACTCGATACTTTCGAAATTGGAGGACCTCACCATTTCGAGTGACGTGACGTCAGCCAAGATTGCCACGCTCACGCGATCTCGTAGTGCAGCCAGCAGAACCTCTAACATTTCCATCCAGAGCTTTCACAGTGCTGAGTTCCGAGCTAAGGCCAAACAGATTGTGCGTGAGGCCATTCTCAGAGCTGCTAGCGAAGCCAACTGTTCTTTGCCACAGAGCATGCCTAGCATCACCTTCTCACACCATGTGGTTTCTACAACTGAAGATATAGTGAATATGGTCATGCAAGACCTTGAAAGTGTATCCCAGTACACAGTGGAGGACGCAGACTCCTTCCCACTAGGAGAGAAAAAGCTGCAGTCCCAGCTCAATCCCAGAGTTGTCTTTGACAACTCATTTTTTGCTGCTCAAATCATGTACCACAGAGTAAAGGATAGACTGAACGTCTTTTTGTCTTTTCCACCCGTGTCAGTCACCACAGCCAAAGATGTGCTGGACTAGACACTCAGATGCTCGAAGTCCCCTGACACTGCTCTTCTTAAGGACAGAAGCCGCCCGCCGTCTGTGAGAAGTGAGAAGCCATTTTCAAAAGTCAGTTTGACTAAGAGGTTTAAAGCCCTTGTGTCTTCGAGTGGCTCCTCCACAGACCACCATGTAATTGACACATGCAGTGAGGATGTCAGTCTGCCCACCAGGAGTATGTCAGTTGTGAGCGACACCAGTTTGAAGAGAGCCTCTCCTCTCCATGGTTGTGGATTGAGTGAAAGTTGTGAACCTCTTGTGGCTCTACAAGACCTAACAGTGGCATTCAGCCAAGAAGGCTTTAGCAAAACTGCAAAGAAGACACTCAGCTTGATCCTAAATGTGATCAAGTGCAGATTGGCCAACTCTGAGAGTTCATCTGTTGGGAAGAATGCAAGTGAGGAGTGTCTGATAGCCACTAACATGTTAGACTCTCTACTGGAGAGCCTTGACCTGTTGCCTGACATGAGCGCTGCCGATGAGATCACAAGGACAGAATGCCATACCTCTAACGCAATGGACAAGACAGGTTCACAGTCAGCGCTTGTGAGCCAACAAGAAATTAACATATCTGACACCGGTATCATAGTGAAAACTATAACGGACACATTGAAGACAGACGACCCAGAGATGACTTCAGCAGAAGAAAATCTGGATAGGCTTCTGTCAATTGAAGCCCTTCAAGATGCGTCTGGCAACCTGATCGCAAAGGTCCATGGTCTCATTCAGGAGATAACCATAAGACGCCAGCTTCAATCCATGACTGGCCACAGAAGCCTCTCTCAACCAGCGCTGCCAAATCCAGCACTGAGGAAGCTGTCAAAGGACGATGCGTCAGAGCTCGTTTACAGCTTTGCCCACTCTTCTGTTAGCAGACTCCTGGGGCAGTGTTTGGGTAGGCCTATGCCACCCACTGCTGACAGGGTTTTGGATCAGGTCATCAAGTTGATGACAGACATGGTGATGGACAGTCTGACTGATCTGTCCAAGTCTGCAATGGAGGGTGGTAAGTGAAAGTACCTCTTTTCATCTGCATAGGACTTCATTGTAACATGATGCTCAATACATTGCGTTTTATGATGTGAACTTTGCTGGTTGTGTCCAAAATGGCACCTTCTTCCATGTTTAGTGCACTACTTTTGACCAGAGCCAGACCCTATGGGCCCTGTTCAAAAGTTGTGCACTATAAAGGGAAGAGAATGCCTTTTGGAACGCAGTGACTGCTTTCCATTGTTGCGTCCTCTTCTCCCAGTTATTGTACCCAGGTCAGTCACACCAGCTTGCTCTTCTTATTTAGACACCAGCAATGCCGCAAGTGACATCACTCATGGCGTTGTGGCTGACCTTAATGCTACTGAGGAATTCCCTGCCAGGGGCCTTAGCCCGGCTGATGTAAAGGCTGACGGCATGGCCCGCCTTCCCTCTGCCAGAGGGGAAGAGACTAAGAAGAACAGGAAGTGGCGCTTCCTACCCAAAATTGGCAAGATTCCAAAGATCAGGATGAAGGTAGGGGGCTCAGTGTTTGGAGATGACCTCTGTAAGGCAGGGCTGAAATGTACCCTACAGATTCACTAAACTAAACCTAATGTCTCTCAGCATTAGAACAATGCTGTTGTCATTGTCTTTAGGAGGTTGAGTGAGGCCGCTGTAATACAATCCTAATACACATGGGAGAGAGTCAATGTCTGTGTCCCAGATTGCACCTTATTCCCTATATAGTGCACTACTTTTGACCAGAGCACTATGGGCCCTTGTCAAAAGTAGTGCCTTACGTAGCCAATAGGGTGCATTTAGGGATGCATACCATATATTTTACACAGGCTCAGTTGTCCTGATGTGTTTTGTCAACAGCTGTTCAAGACAAAAGGGGAACCGAAGAGCCACCCTGAACAGGATGCGCTGCCTACCAGACTCGTATTTCACAGAGTAAGTGATAAGCAACGATAATGTCATATTGATGTATCACCCTATGGCCAGCTTGTTAAAACAGTGACTACAGATACAGGCAGACAGACAGACGGATAGACAGGCAGACAGACAGACAAACACACACGTTCATTTTCTGATTATGAAATATTCTTATCACAGATGCTGAGTGTGAGGTTCCAGAGGTTCCATCCACTTCCCCACCCAAGGAGGACCTGACAACCACACTGGCCCCTGCTCCCCAGGAGTCCCAGTCCCGTAAACGCCCTCTCATAGTCAGGGTGTTACGAGCTATCTCCAGAGCCGTCTCCAAACCATTCAGAGGAGCTTTTGGGAAGAAGAATTAGCCAAATGCCTGATTTTATTACTATTTTAATCAGAGCCTTTATTTAATAAAACATTACTGCATTGATTTCTGTCTACAGTAGTCTTACTGTTTGTGCAAGATAATGGTAAAGTACTTCAAACCACATAGTCAAACGTATTTATAGTGAAGCACTTCATATATTTTTATTTAACCTTCATTTAACTAGGCAAGTCAGTTAAGAACAAATTATTATTTACAATGACGGCCTACCCCGGCCAAACCTGGATGGATAAGATGAACAGAGAACACTTTGTAACACTTTCTATGAAGCCCATATCTATAATGCATACACTCAAGTTTACTCATCATTGGGAAAGGTAGGCCAAACGTCCTTTACTTATCATTGGGAAAGGTAGGCCAAACGACCTTTACTCATCATTGGGAAAGGTAGGCCAAACGGCCTTTACTCATCATTGGGAAAGGTAGGCCAAACGGTCTTTACTTATCATTGGGAAAGGTAGGCCAAACGGTCTTTACTTATCATTGGGAAAGGTAGGCCAAACGGCCTTTACTCATCATTGGGAAGGGTAGGTCAAACGGCCTTTACTCATCATTGGGAAAGGTAGGCCAAACGGTCTTTACTCATCATTGGGAAAGGTAGGCCAAACGACCTTTACTCATCATTGGGAAAGGTAGGCCAAACGGTCTTTACTTATCATTGGGAAAGGTAGGCCAAGCGGCCTTTACTTATCATTGGGAAAGGTAGGCCAAGCGGCCTTTACTTATCATTGGGAAAGGTAGGCCAAGCGGCCTTTACTTATCATTGGGAAAGGTAGGCCAAACGGTCTTTACTCATCATTGGGAAAGGTAGGCCAAACGGCCTTTACTTATCATTGGGAAAGGTAGGCCAAGCGGCCTTTACTTATCATTGGGAAAGGTAGGCCAAGCGGCCTTTACTTATCATTGGGAAAGGTAGGCCAAACGGCCTTTACTCATCATTGGGAAAGGTAGGCCAAACGGCCTTTACTCATCATTGGGAAAGGTAGGCCAAACGACCTTTACTCATCATTGGGAAAGGTAGGCCAAACGGTCTTTACTCATCATTGGGAAAGGTAGGCCAAACGACCTTTACTCATCATTGGGAAAGGTAGGCCAAACGGCCTTTACTCATCATTGGGAAAGGTAGGCCAAACGGTCTTTACTCATCATTGGGAAAGGTAGGCCAAACGGCCTTTACTCATCATTGGGAAAGGTAGGCCAAACGGTCTTTACTCATCATTGGGAAAGGTAGGCCAAACGGCCTTTACTCATCATTGGGAAAGGTAGGCCAAACGGTCTTTACTCATCATTGGGAAAGGTAGGCCAAACGGCCTTTACTCATCATTGGGAAAGGTAGGCCAAACGTCCTTTACTCATCATTGGGAAAGGTAGGCCAAACGGCCTTTACTCATCATTGGGAAAGGAAGGCCAAACGGCCTTTACTCATCATTGGGAAAGGTAGGCCAAACGGTCTTTACTCATCATTGGGAAAGGTAGGCCAAACGGTCTTTACTCATCATTGGGAAAGGTAGGCCAAACGACCTTTACTCATCATTGGGAAAGGTAGGCCAAACGGTCTTTACTCATCATTGGGAAAGGTAGGCCAAGCGGCCTTTACTCATCATTGGGAAAGGTAGGCCAAACGGCCTTTACTCATCATTGGGAAAGGTAGGATGTGTTTTGGACACATCCTTTCTGTGCTCCAGCAATTTAAGAACAGATGCCTCCTTCCATCAGCCGTATGCACCTTGTTCAGTATCTGTCAATTTACAGTACTGTAGTTCATGATCTGGTTCTACTTACTTTATGACATTCCTCCTCGTTCTTATAGGCTGGAGCAGGCTTAGTCTCAAAATAAGACCGGTTTAAAATAGTTTTAGCCTGTTAAAGCAGGGTTACCCAAACCTTTCTTTTTCAAGGTGAAGGGGGAGGTTCGGACAGAGCTAAAGGACGTCCATTTTTTTTGCACTGATCACAGACGTGGTCAAGTGTAAATATGACTTCTTACATGAGCCTGACAGTGCATCTCACGAAAGACTGAACACTATCTCAGGCTAACATAGTTTGGAAAGCAATTGGCTATTGCTTCAAAGAGAAGACAATGAAAAGACTAATCTGTCTTTTAGTTATCAAAATTCTCAACTTAATTGAGCGAACAGTATTTTTGCCATTGGTGAGTGTGCATATTCACTTTCTTTATTCCTGGGTCAGTGCCACTTTAAAGTCATATTGAAAAAGATTCTGCTAATCTCTATAGTCATATAAAGTGTAGTAGAATTGCATGATAAAAAATATTTTAACAAGGGGGGAAAAAATCCTGTAAAGAGAAACATATCTGACATAGCCTAGCCTAGCCTTACTCCACCACACGCTGCATTGAACAGACGTTATTTTGCGAACAGTGATTGAGTTATATTATTAGCCTAAATGATGACTATCCAATTTACTAATCACATTAGCAATAGTCAGCTATCTTACAAAAGTCTGTAAATGTGAAGATGCATAGAATGCTTTATATATTTTTTTATGGTGAAAATGAGCTTCCCCTTAACTTGAGACTCGCACGGCTATGAGCAAGACAGTTAGGCCTAAACACTCTAATGTTTTCCTTTGCTAATGTTTCCCCCGTCCGTCCGTCGGCTGTCAGTTATGTCGATGACTGTGTACATACCGCATGTCAATCACCGACACCGGAAGTCCCATGACCGTCACAGCCCTAGTTGTATGCTTGAGTTTGTTCAAGAGAGGCTTTGACGCCAGATTTGAGCAGATCTTGCTTTAGTTTTCCTCAGTCTGTGTTTTGTTTCTCTCTCCTTTTCCTGTTAGATGGTGATGCTGCTTCTCTCCAGAGGAGCCAACATTAATGCTTTTGACAAGAAGGACCGCCGAGCAATCCACTGGGCTGCTTACATGGGTAATGAGTTGACCACACATATACATTTTGACTAATGTCCTTATCCCAGTGAGTGAATGAATTGGCTGTGTGTTAGCCTCACAGCTCAGCTGTATGGTCCACCTCTGGTGTGTTATTATGTCAGAATGATGGACTGAGTATGTTGATAAGATGTAGGTTTTCAATTGTACTAACACGATGTAGGTATTGCTAATGGTGCTGTGTACCACTGTAAACTAACCTCTCTCTCCCTCTATATCTCTGCCTATCTCTCTGTCTCTCTCCATCTGTCTGTCTCTCTCTCCATCTCTGTTTCTCTCTTTGTCTCTCTTTTCCCCCCCATAGGGCACATTGAGGTGGTGAAACTGCTGGCCTCTCATGGATCAGAGGTGTCCTGTAAAGACAAGAGGGCCTACACCCCTCTCCACTCTGCAGCCTCCAGCGGCATGATCAGCATGGTCAAGTACCTCCTGGACCTTGGGGTGGATGTGAGTCAATGCATACATACACCTCCCCACATTCAACTGTGTAGTCACTGTTCAATTACAACTCCACGAAAAGACAGAGCTCTAGTGTGTTCGAGAATGATTTCCTTCAAGTAATGAAGAGATGGAGGTTGGATCAGTGGGTTGGGACCAGTGGGTTGGGACCAGGGGGTTGGGACCAGTGTGTTGGGACCAGGGTTTTTTCATAACCAAGTAATGAAGAGATGGAGGTTGGGCCAGGGGGTTGGGACCAGTGGGTTGGGACAAGTGTGTTGGGACCAGGGGGTTGGGACCAGTGTGTTGGGACCAGGGGGTTGGGACCAGTGTGTTGGGACCAGGGGGTTGGGACCAGGGGGTTGGGACCAGTGTGTTGGGACCAGGGGGTTTTCATAACCAAGTAATGAAGAGATGGAGATTGGATCCAGAGGGTTGGATCCAGGAGGTTGGAGCCAGTGGGTTGGGACCCAGTGTGTCGGGACACAGTGTGTTGGGTCAGGGGTTTTTCCTAACCAAGTGACCTGATCAGGAATGTATTGTCTCTCTCTCTATCAACATGTTAAATGTGCAACCAGAGGAAAAGAAACTCTGGACCACCTTTACTCCATATTCAAAGATGCATACAAAGCTCTCCCTCGCTCTCCATTTGGCTAATCTGACCATATTTCTATCCTCCGAATTCCTGCTTACAAGCAACAATTAAAGCAGGAAGCACCAGTGACTAGATCAATAAAAAAGTGGTCAGATGAGGCAGATGCTAAACTACAGGACTGTTTTGCTAGCACAGACTGGAATATTTTCCGGGATTCTTCCGATGGCATTGAGGATTACACCACATCAGTCACTGGCTTCATCAATAAGTGCATCGATGACGTCATCCCCACAGTGACTATACGTACATAACCCAACCAGAAGTCATGGATTACAGGCAAAATCCAACCTTAGCTAAAAGGGTAGAGCTGCCGCTTTCAAGGAGCGGGACTCTAACCTGGAAGCTTATAAGAAATCCCTCTATGCCCTCCGACGAACCATCAACCAGGCAAAGCATCAATACAGGACAAAGATCACATCATACTACACCAGCTCCGATGCTGGTCGGATGTGGCAGGGCTTGCAAACTATTACAGACTACAAAGGGAAGCACAGCCGAGAGCAGCCCAGTGACACGAGCCTACCAGACGAGCTAAATTATTTATATGCTCGCTTCGAAGCAAGTAACACTGTAACATGCATGAGAGCACCAGCTGTTCCGGACTACTGTGTGATCACATTCTCCGCAGCTGATGTGAGTAAGACCTTTAAACAGGTCAACATTCACAAGGCCACAGGGCCAGACGGATTACCAGGATGTGTACCCGAGCATGCGCTGACCAACTGGCAAGCATCTTCACTGACATTTTCAACCTCTCCCTGTCTGAGTCTGTAATACCAACATGTTTCAAGCATTGCACCATAGTCCCTGTGCCCAAGAAGACTAAGGTAACCTGCCTAAATAACTACCGACCCGTAGCACTCACGTCTGTGTTTTTGAAAGGCTGGTCATGGCTCACATCAATACCATTATCCTAGAAAACCTAAACCTACTCCAATTTGCATACCGCCCCAACAGATCCACAGATGATGCAATCTCTATGGCACTCCACACTGCCCTTTCACACCTGGACAAAAGGAACACCTATGTGAGAATGCTATTCATTGACTACAGCTCAGCGTTCAACACCATAGTGCACTCAAAGCTCATCACTGTCAATCAATCAAATGTATTTATAAAGCCCTTCTTACATCAACTGATGTCACAAAGTGCTGTACAGAAACCCAGCCTAAAACCCCAAACAGCAAGCAATGCAGGTGTAGAAGCACGGTAGCTAGGACAAACTCCCTAGGAAGGCCAAAACCTAGGAAGAAACCTAGAGAGGAACCAGGCTATGAGGGGTGGCCAGTCCTCTTCTGGCTGTGCCGGGTGGAGATTATAACAGAACATGGGCAAGATGTGCAAATGTTCATAGATGACCAGCAGGGTCAGATAATAATAATCACAGTGGTTGTAGAGGGTGAAACAGGTCAGCACCTCAGGAGTAAATGTCATTTGGCTTTTCATAGCCGATCATTCAGAGTATCTCTACCGCTTCTGCTGTCTCTAGAGAGTTGAAAACAGCAGGTCTGGGACAAGGTAGCACGTCCAGTGAACAGGTCGGGGTTCCATAGCCGCAGGCAGAACAGTTGAGACTGGAGCAGCAGCACGGCCAGGTGGCCTGGGGACAGCAAGGAGTCATCAGGCCAGGTAGTCTTGAGGCATGTCCTCCTCCGAGAGAGAGAGAAACAGAGAGAATTAGAGAGCATACTTAAATTCACACACAGGACACCGGATAAGACAGGAGAAATAAACCAGATATAACAGACTGACCCTTGCCCCCCGACACATAAACTACTGCAGCATAAATACTGGAGGCTGAGACAGGAGGGGTCGGGAAACACTGTGGCCCCATCCGACGATACCCCCGGACAGGGCCAAACAGGCAGGATATAACCCCACCCACTTTGCCAAAGCACAGCCCCCACACCACTAGAGGGATACCTTCAACCACCAACTTACTATCCTGAGACAAGGCCGAGTATCTCCAGTATCTCCAATCTCCAGTGGGTGCGCGGGAGGGGGTAGATCCAGAATTTTGGGAATCCTGTAGAAAGGAGATCGCGTCTCTTCCCTCCACGACCTCCGGGAAACCTTGAAGTCTCAAATTCGAGTGCCTTTGGAAATGTTCATAATAATCAAATTTCTCCTCGAGTTTAGCGATGGAGTCTTCCAACTTCTTGTATTTTTGGTCCACTTCCTCACGGACGTCCAGGATGGCAGCCTGGTGGTCAGCATGGTCTTTTTCTAACTTTGTCACTCGTCCATTTGTGACTTTATGGTCTTCGTGGAGTTTATCGACCAGTACATCAATTTTGCTGAGGGGTTCAGAAAGTGTCTCTTGGATTTATTTTTGTTATACCCTTGTCCATCTCCATTCTGAACCATGCTGGTGCTTCTTCCCGAGCTAGCATCCGCCGAGGCCGATGAAGGGCTGTCAGAGAGGGGCATTTTTCCATGCCTCGTCTGAGGCTTTGACATATTTGGCATATTTTGTTTTGGCGATACAATAAATGTTTTAACTTCCAACGCACTATTAACGAACAGTTTAACAATGTCAAAATGCCTTAAAACTGTTTGAAAGTTCGAGGACACTACGCAGATGCGTCTTGTTAGAGCTTCGCCATTGGCGGAAGTCTCTCTCATATCATCATTCTTAACAGTCATCGTCCAACAAGTCTTCTACTGTTGTTCTTCTCCATTTCATGCACAACACATTGGAGGGACACTTCACATATGTAGTGGGTGTACTTTCCATGTTACAGTATTTCCTTTATAACATTTATAATGACTACATAACTATCAAAACAACATTAGTGTTCTTTAGATCACCTCTGACCATTCCCCACGTTTTATGTTAGATATATTATTCCAGTAGTTGCTTCTGAACGTGTTAGAATTTCGTCGGGAAAAAGTATTCTTGAAACAAAGCAAAAGGGTGTCAGTTGTTAACCCCCACCAGTTCCCTCCTCCCCCCTCTGCGGGTGAGAGGGGGCGGCAGCGTAGCCTAGTGGTTAGAGCGTTGGACTAGTAACCGAAAGGTTGCAAGATCGAATCCCCGAGCTGACAAGGTACAAATCTGTCGTTCTGCCCCTGAACAAGGCAGTTAACCTACTGTTTCTAGGCCGTCAATGAAACGAAGAATTTGTTCTTAACTGACTTGCCTAGTTAAATAAAGGTTAAAAAAAGAAGGGATCTTGTTGAAGTCATTCATTGCAAACCTGATCTGACCTATTTGGATCCTCACAGGACAGTCTGTAATCCCGACATATTTCAAGCTGACTACCATTGTCCGTGTTCCCAAGAACTCCAAGGTAACCTGTCTGTAGCACTCACATCTGTGCTTTGAAAGTCTGGTCATGACCACATCAACACAATCATCCCAGACACCCTGTACCCACTCCAATTTGCATATCTCCCCAACAGATCCACAGATGAAGCAATCTCAATTAAGAGGGGAAATAACTATGTGAGAATGCTGTTCATAGACTACAGCCCAGCGTTCAACACCATAGTCCCCTCCAAGCTCGGGACCTTGGGACTGAAGACCTCCTTCTGCAACTGGATGCTGGATTTTCTGACGGGCCGGCCCCAGGTGGTGAGGATAGGCAAGAACACCTCTGCCACACTGACCTTCAACACGGGAGGCCCTCAGGGATGCGTGCTTAGTCCCCTCTTGTACTCCCTGTTCACCCATGACTGTGTGGCCACACACGACTCCAACACCATCATCAAGTTTGCTGACGACACAAAGGCGATGAGAGGTCAGAGACTTGGCATTGTGGTGCGAGGACAACCTCTCCCTCAATGTCAGTAAGACCAAGGAGCTGATCGTGGACTATAGGAGCAAGAGGGGAGAGCACGTCCCCATCCATATCAACAGGGCTGTTAAAGGGTCTTGCTCTGACCCTACCCACAATCACTAGACTGTATACAAACCATATGCACACACACACACTACATTCACACTCCCACACAAAACCCACACACACACAAACCGACACAACCCAAACACACATGCGTACACATTACACACTCTCACAAACAAACACACACCTTGACACTCATTTGCTGCTGCTGCTCTGTTCTTTATTTTGCTCTTATTATTATCTATCCTGATGCCTAGTCACTTTACCCTGCCTTGTACATATCTACCTCAAATACCTCGTACCCCTGCACACTGATCTGGAACTGGAACTCCTTGTATATAGCTTTATTCTTGGGTATTTTATTACACTGTTACAATATATACAGTACCAGTCAAAAGTTTGGACACACCTACTCATTCCAGGGTTTCTTTATTTTATTTTTTTACAATTTTCTACATTGTAGAACATCAAAAGTATGAAATACCACATAAGGAATCCTGTAGTAACCAAAAAAATCTAAATATATTTTATATTTGAGATTCTTCAAAGTAGCCACCCTTTGCCTTGATGACAGCTTTGCACACTCTTGGCATTCTCTCAATCAGCTTCATGAGGTACTCACCTGGAATGCATTTCAATTAACAGGTGTGCCTTGTTCAAAGTTAATTTGTGGAATTTATTTCCTTAGTGCGTTTGAGCCAATCACTTGTTTTGTGACAAGGTAGGGGTGGTATACA
This sequence comes from Salvelinus namaycush, assembly GCF_016432855.1. Lineage (NCBI taxonomy): Eukaryota > Metazoa > Chordata > Actinopteri > Salmoniformes > Salmonidae > Salvelinus > Salvelinus namaycush. The sequence goes on from NW_024058831.1 coordinate 46,276, forward strand.
GAAGATAGCCCTATTTGGTAAAATACCAAGTCCATATTATGGCAAGAACAGCTCAAATAAGCAAAGAGAAACGAAAGTCTAATATTATTTTAAGACATGAAGTTCAGTCAATCAGGAAAATTTCAAAAACTTTGAAAGTTTCTTCAAGTGCAGTCACAAAATCCATCAAGCGCTAGACCCAGAGTTACCTCTGCTCTAAAGTTCAAGTAACAGACACATCTCAACATCAACTGTTCAGAGGAGACAGCGTGAATTAGGCCTTCATGGTCAAATTTCTGCAAAGAAACCACTACTAAAGTACACCAATAAGAAGAAGAGACTTGGTTGGGCCAAGAAACACGAGCAATGGACATTAGACCGCTGGAAATCTGTCCTTTTGGAAAAGCAATCCAGATGAAGCTGGTCGAGAGAATGCCGAGTGTGTGCAAAGCTGTCAACAAGGTAAAGGGTGGCTAAATATAAATAAAATATATATTGATATGTTTAACACTTTTTTGGGGTACTACATGATTCCATATGTGTTATTTCATAGTTTTGAGTTCTTCACTATTATTTTACAATGTAGAAAATAGTCAAAATAAAGAAAAACCTTTGAATGAGTAGGTGTGTCCAAACTTTTGATCGGTACTGTATGTATACATATATTCTATAGTTTTGTACTCTGCATCGTTGGGGTGGTCTCGTAAGCAAGCATTTCACAGTGAAGAGTTGATTTGAGAGGGAAAGACAAAGCGCGAGGGAGTCCAAATGTATTCTGACCTAGTCTTTAGTATGAAACCATTTTTATTGAGACGAGTACAAAACATTAAAGGAACACTTGTCTCCATGTCTCGTCCGTACCTGGTAGGAGTACTCGGGTGGGGGTCCCACAAAGTTCATCCCAATGGCTGAGGGAGGACGGTCATTCTTTTCCAGAGAATCTACCAATTTTCCTTCCTGAGGAAATTGCAAGAAATTTCCGAGCTTCCCATTCAAACCGAAAGTGCTATTTAGAAGCATATGTTTTATTTAACCAGGTAAGTTGACTGAGAACACATTCTCATTTCCAGCAACAACCTGGGGAATAGTTACAGGGGAGAGGGGAGTGAATGAGCCAATAGTAAGCTTGGGATGATTAGATGACCGTGATGGTATGAGGACCAGATCGGGAATTTAGCCAGGACACCAGGGTTAACACCCCTACTCTAACAATAAGTGCCATGGGATCTTTAGTGACCACAGAGAGTCAGGACACATGTTTAACGTCCCACCCGAAAGAGAGCACCTGTCCCGGGATATTATTTTAGACCAGAGGAAAGAGTGACTCCTACTGGCCCTCCAACACCACTTCCAGCAGCAACTGGTCTCCAATCTAGGGACTGACCATTACCAACCCTGCTTAGCTTCAGAAGCAAGCCAGCTGTGGGATGCAGGGTGTTAAGCAGCAAATAAAATCCAACATGATTATACCACTCTACATGGAGAAATACACTAATGGGTTCTTGTATTTGTTGCATATTAATCAACTCAAAGTCACCACACTATTTCATTAATGTAGCCTAGTTTTAACAGGTCTATGAGCCACTGTTGGCCGACGGGTCAAATGAGGTTATTACAGTAGCCTACCCTTCACTGAAAGATGCATTTCGGTCCTTTCCTCTCCCCTTGCACCTGGCTATCAAGGGAATTTGGGAAGGTTGTGGCTGTTTAAACTTCGGTTATTGTGATGATTTTGTCAGAGGAAACAAATCTGAATCTCCTATAATGTAACAGTTACGCTGTAGCGGAGATTCAGCCCACTGGATAGCGCCGCAGTTGATCAATTGCACGTGAATCTAAACCCGCAGTTTATCATGTGCCATTCTAAGGTAGGCTATATTTACATCAAATCTTCTCAATCCTACCTATTGCATCTGTTCTCCAGCAATAAAGTAAATGATCAAGTTAATATTCATTTAGTCACAGCATCAACTAAACGTGAGCCTACACAAACGTGGACTACATAATCAAATTAAATAAACTTGTCAAGACCCTGCCATTCTTCTCCGTTATTACTTCTATTCAAGACAAAATACCCCCAGTTCTCGCATTATTTTACAGACTTGGTCAGAAAGGGTAACTGATTCTCGAGACCCAGACAAACAAATGTAGAATAACATTCAATACACAAACTTAGGCTACATAAAATAACCTGGAAGGCCTACCCTGTAGCAAACAAAATAATTTGCATAGGCCATAACGGTTTAACTTGCTTCAAAACACGCTGAATTTATTTATTTATTTCACCTTTATTTAACCAGGTAGGCTAGTTGAGAACAAGTTCTCATTTACAACTGTGACCTGGCCAAGAGAAAGCATAGCAGTGTGAACAGACAACAACACAGAGTTACACATGGAGTAAACAATAAACAAGTCAATAACACAGTAGGGGGGAAAAATGAGTCTATATACATTGTGTGCAAAAGGCATGAGGAGGTAGGCAATAAATAGGCCATAGGAGCGAAAAATTACAATTTAGCAGATTAACACTGGAGTGATAAATCATCAGATGATCATGTGCAAGTAGAGATACTGGTGTGCAAAAGAGCAGAAAAGTAAATAAATAAAAACAGTAAGGGGATGAGGTAGGTAAATTGGGTGGGCTGTTTACAGATGGACTATGTACAGCTGCAGCGATCGGTTAGCTGCTCAGATAGCAGATGTTTAAAGTTGGTGAGGGAAATAAAAGTCTCCAGTTTCAGCGATTTTTGCAATTCGTTCCAGTCACAGGCAGCAGAGAACTGGAAGGAAAGGCGGCCAAATGAGGTGTTGGCTTTTGGGATGATCAGTGAGCGCGTGCTACGGGTGGGTGTTGTTATCGTGACCAGTGAACTGAGATAAGGCGGAGCTTTACCTAGCATGGACTTATAGATGACCTGGAGCCAGCGGGTCTGGCGACGAATATGTAGCGAGGGCCAGCCGACTAAAGCATACAGGTCGCAGTGGTGGGTGGTATAAGGTGTTTTAGTAACAAAACGGATGGCACTATGATAAACTGTATCTAGTTTGCTGAGTAGAGTATTGGAAGCTATTTTGTAGATGACATTGCCGAAGTCGAGGATCGGTAGGATAGTCAGTTTTACTAGGGTAAGTTTGGCGGCGTGAGTGAAGGAGGCTTTGTTGCGAAATAGAAAGCCGATTCTTGATTTGATTTTGGATTGGAGATGTTTAATATGAGTCTGGAAGGAGAGTTTACAGTCTAGCCAGACACCTAGGTATTTATAGATGTCCACATATTCTAGGTCTGAACCGTCCAGGGTGGTGATGCTAGTCGGGCGGGCGGGTGCAGGCAGCGAACGGTTGAAAAGCATGCATTTGGTTTTACTAGCATTTAAGAGCAGTTGGAGGCCACGGAAGGTGTGGTGTATGGCATTGAAGCTCGTTTGGAGGTTAGATAGCACAGTGTCCAAGGAAGGGCCAGAAGTATACAGAATGGTGTCATCTGCGTAGAGGTGGATCAGGGAATCGCCCGCAGCAAGAGCAACATCATTGATATATACAGAGAAAAGAGTCAGCCCGAGAATTGAACCCTGTGGTATCCCCAAAGAGACTGCCAGAGGACCAGACAACATGCCCTCCGATTTGACACACTGAGCTCTGTCTGCAAAGTAGTTGGTGAACCAGGCAAGGCAGTCATCAGAAAAACCGAGGCTACCGAGTCTGCCGATAAGAATATGGTGATTGACAGTCGAAAGCCTTGGCCAGGTCGATGAAGACGGCTGCACAGTACTGTCTTTTATCGATGGCGGTTATATCGTTTAGTACCTTGAGCGTGGCTGAGGTGCACCCGTGACCGGCTCGGAAACCAGATTGCACAGTGGAGAAGGTACGGTGGAATTCGAGATGGTCAGTGATCTGTTAATTGACTTGGCTTTCGAAGACCTTAGATAGGCAGGGCAGGATGGATATAGGTCTGTAACAGTTTGGGTCCAGGGTGTCTGCCCCTTTGAAGAGGGGGATGACCGCGGCAGCTTTCCAATCCTTGGGGATCTCAGACGATATGATGTGAAACAGGCTGGTAATAGGGGTTGCGACAATGGCGGCGGATAGTTTCAGAAATAGAGGGTCTAGATTGTCAAGCCCAGCTGATTTGTATGGGTCCAGGTTTTGCAGCTCTTTCAGAACATTTACTATCTGGATTTGGTTGGCATAAATGAGTAAAGCGGTGCCACAGAAATGTTTGAATTACAGCAGATACCTACCGGTAGCTCAAAAGTTGGAGCCAATTTTGTTGCTGTATTAACTGCATTTAAAGGTTGCGTGTACGTGCTTTTTGAATTCATGGTGACTAAGTGCGGTTTGCTACGACGCACACCCTGAGCGTTCATCATGCGGCTAGAGAAGGCCTGTATGAACAGACTTCCTCACGCTTCTCATAGAAATTTACCGGTTCCTTCCAATGGTTTATCCCATGTAAATCGGAGTGGGTGGGAAATCCTGGTCAAACTGTTCCTGCCCTCAAATCCTAGGTTAACGGCGCTACAAGCAACTCTGGGAGAGCCTGGACCTGATAGCAACCTGCCAGCTAAGACAGGTGAGCTTATTTAAACCTGAAAGTTTGGATTGGCACTGGGATATGAAGACACTGCAAAAACGATGGGCTAATGATACGAGACCTGGTTTTACATGTAAGCATTCACTAATAGGAAACCAAGTCAGTTACGAGAGAAGACACCCAGCAGAGTCATTTAAATGCAAGTTGACAACCGTGATATTAGTTAGCACTGACACCATTAACCCCAATTCTAGCAGCCTCATATGTACCAACCCTAAACACTCAGTTCCACAACCATCAAGTTTAAATGAACTAGAACCCATTCCACATGTGATGCTACTAGCATAATTTGACCAAATGTAGCTTAAGGCAAATGGTGATTTAAGCACAGGGGTCAAAGTAGACATATTGCTGATACCAAAGCATGGTTATAATGCAAAATAAATGTTGCCATCACCAGTTACTCATGTCAGGTCATAGACCTCAACTCCAAGTAGGAACCGTCAAAACAATACTGACGACACAAGTATTACAGTTAACGTTTAATTGAGCCAAAACAAGAAAATGCAGTTACACACACAACCTGGACTAGAATACCCATGAACTCTTGCATGGACCCCGAGCACCATGTCCCACATCAGATATCCATGTTTGTGGTCAACGGGGGCTGAGATGCAGAAGTCAACAGTTCCTCAATGGCATGGTCAGACTGGCCGGTCGCAGCTTCAGAGGTAGCGTCGTCAGACGGGCCAGTGGCAGCTTCAGAGGTAGCGTCGTCAGACGGGCCAGTGGCAGCTTCAGAGGTAGCGTCGTCAGACGGGCCAGTGGCAGCTTCAGAGGTAGCGTCGTCAGACGGGCCAGTGGCAGCTTCAGAGGTAGCGTCGTCAGACGGGCCAGTGGCAGCTTCAGAGGTAGCGTCGTCAGACGGGCCAGTGGCAGCGTCGTCAGACGGGCCAGTGGCAGCTTCAGAGGTAGCGTCGTCAGACGGGCCAGTGGCAGCTTCAGAGGTAGCGTCGTCAGACGGGCCAGTGGCAGCTTCAGAGGTAGCGTCGTCAGAGGACAGGGCATCATTTGCCGGAGAGCTACCATGGTTTGGAGAAGCTTGGGATTCTACTTCATTAGTCTCGAAATACTCTAGAGAGAAAACAAAAAGGAACAGTTGAGTATTCTACAGCAACACAGCTGTTCTACATGGTCTAGGCCAAATTGCCATTCGAATGTTGAGCAACATGAACCCAACAGATTTAAAAGTATATGTTTCAGGCCGTACCTTCTCTGTCTTGTTTAGCGTCAGACCCTATGGATCGGAGCAAGGCCAGGGCATGCACAATGGAGACGTCATTTGATGACAGCTCTGAAAAACGTAGGTTAAGGTACACAAGCAAAATGACCAAATCAAAGGGTTTGACAACATTATTTAGACAACTGAGTTACTCTATGGTGTTGAATGAGTGTCAAACACAGCAGCACCATAGACACAGTACAAAGCTAGAAGGGTTGTGGAAAGAAACACTTACCTCCAAGTCTCCTCTGCAGAGAGACTTGCTCTAGCTTCTGGGACTTTCCAACAGGGTAACAAGAAACTGAGGAGAAAGTGTTGACAGAAGTTGAGTTGACACAAAATAGCTACATATATTAATAGCAGATGACCAATGCGGAACAAACAGTCAAATTTTAATCTCCAACTGATAAAGTTGAGCATATTTCCCAAACAAATCCATTCAATCCAAATAAAACATTAGTGAACCAACCTTTCGCAACCCCCACAGTCAACACAAAGAGCAGCAATTCTCTCACACCTCCCATGATCATGAAAATAGTCTGTGTTATCAACAGGTAGTGTCTCCACATGGCCTGTATGAGGCTTATATAGGCCACTAATGACCGTTTCCCTGACAAACATGACTTAACGATCAATTAACATGCTTGATTGAGGTGTTACATTCAGATAGAAATAGACCATGTAGAAAATATGTTGATTCTGGTGGGCAGGAAATCTTTTCTACTCCATATATTGCATTTATATCTGTAATGTTTAACCCTAATGGTCTCAGATCAGCAGTAGAAAGAAGTAGGCCTAATTATTTTAGGTGTAATATTCAAAGATATTAGGGGGAAATAAACACTGTACCCAAATCCACTTTTTACAATGCTCCTGGGAAATGGGTAGGCCTCCACCATATAGTCCTTCACAGTTTTACAGCTGTGTTATATTCCTTTATTTACATAGATCACATACATAAATATATATGTTAGCTGTAGGTAGCTTTGGGATAAAATTCCCGTATTGTATTGTTACTAACATAAATCATAATATATCATATTTTCCTCATTTGCTCTGTAGGAGGTTCGTCATATGAAGGACATTCAAGTGGATGTGACCCCTAACCTGCAATAGGGGCTCAGTGGGGTGACAGACATCCTGTAACGGATCTCCAAGCTAGTGTCTGAGGACCTGGAGGAGGCTGTGTCTACAGCTGTGGTTCAGGACAAGCATGGTAACCTACCCTAACCTCACTGTATGAAGGATTTTATTGTTATGGATAGTCATCTCCAATCTGTTCAAATATCACTGTTGTTGATAACACACATTACCAAAATTATTCACACTTGTCTTCCTATTTCCACATAATCTGTCATGGTTCCCCACCCCAACAGGGCATAAAACCAACCTCTCCATATTGCTACTGCTAATACACCCAAATCCAACAGCTTTCGAGTATCTTATTGCTTTTCTTCTAACCCTGAATGGCAACTTTTTATCCTAGTACACAAGCATGTCACTTTATCCATCCACACCCACTCTACTGCCGCATGTCCACTGCGGCTGAGACTTGCACCCTCTCGTTACAGGTATAGCAGGTAACCAACCCCACCCGGGTCTTACCCCCTAGGTACCCGCCTGCTCGGGCTTACCTTCCGGGACTCACCCTATTCTTATAGTACTAGCAGGAACCAACCTACTTGGGATTTACCCCTTAGGAGTTACCCTCTACAGGTATCAACCTGTTCGGGTTTACCTTCCGGGACTTACCAAATACCGCAAAGCTATGACCGGTCGTAATACAATGAGACTACTGAATAAGCTCAGGCTTTCTAGGTCCGTACCCTATAATTGGTTCAGCCTACGACTCTCATCTCCCCAAGATGTCAGAATTAGTGATAACAGGTGTAGGAACTGTGCCTACCTTGTTTCTGTTTCACTGATTCAGAATCTCTAGTTCGACTGCAAATCGTGGTGAACCCTGCTTGCAGTGCCAACTGTTAGGTTCTAATTCTCAGAGTAAAAACTCGACGGACACTATGAAAGCTTCTCAATAGGGGGTGCTGTTTTCACTTTGTAAAACATTCGTTCCCAAATTAAACTGCCTCGTACTCAATTCTTGCTCGTACAATATGCATATTATTATTACTATTGGATAGAAAACACTCTCTAGTTTCTAAAACCGTTTGAATTATATCTGTGAGTAAAACAGAACTCGAGTTGGAGCAATCTTCCTGTCAGCAAGTGAGAAATCTGAAATCAGGCAATCTGTTCCAGGGTCGGTTTATTAATTTGCATGTATTCTATTGGTCGACATGCACTGCATACGCCTTCCCCTGGATGTCAGCAAGCAATGAGAATTGGAATGGAGTTGCTAGGCAGATCTGAGGCTATATAAATGGGCTTGGAACCAGGGGTCCAGCCTTTTCAACATTCGCCATGACGCAAGACAGACCTCAGGATTGCGTTCTGGAAAGCTGCCGTTATAGGCCTTAGATATATCCGGCTCTGATTTTATTCCATATAGGTGTTAAAAACATCATAATGTAGTTATTTTAAACCGAGTTATATCAGTTTATATCAGTATATTGCGATTTTCGGTATTTTATTTGTGCTGCGTTATGGTGAGTTGGGCACGTCTTCGCCACATGGCTAATGTTTGCTGCTAATTCCAAAGTTGAAGACGACAATCTACAACCGAGCAACGATTCCTCTGGACAAAGGACAACTTGCCCAAGATTCTGATGGGAGCTCATCAAAAAGTAAGAAGTATTTATGATGTTAATTCGTTGTTCTGTTGAAAAATGTAAATCTACTATTCCGCCATTAATTTCGGTGCGGTCTCGCTTTAACGCACGCTGTATGTCGTAGTAACGTTAATTTAAAAAATCTAACACAGCGGTTGCATTAAGAACTAATGTATCTTTCATTTGCTGTCCAACCTGTATTTTTTAGTCAAGTTTATGATTAGTTACTGATTAGATTAGGTGCCTCTCCCAAGATTTCTCCCGGCATTTTGTTTGCATTTTGGCTACTATTCATATTGTATAACCACGATTTGTGCCGCTAAATATGCACATTTTCGAACAAACTCTATATGTATTGTGTAATATGATGTTATAGGACTGTCATCTGAAGACGTTTGAGAAGGTTAGTGAAAAAATTAATATCTTTTGCTGGTTTATTCGTTATCGCTATTGTTGGCTTGAATCAATGCTGTTGTGTGGTTGGCTATTGTAGTAAGCTAATATAATGCTATATTGTGTTTTCGCTGTAAAACACTTAAAGAATCTGAAATATTGGCTGGATTCACAAGATCTTTGTCTTACATTTGCTGTACGCTGTGTATTTTTCATAAATGTTTTATGATGAGTATTTAGGTAATTCACGTTGGTCTCTGTAGTTATTCTAGTTGATTTGGTGAGAGTTGTGATGGTGGCTGCAATGTAAAACTATGATTTATACCTGAAATATGCACATTTTTCTAACAAAACATATGCTATACAATAAATATGTTATCAGACTGTCATCTGATGAAGTTGTTTCTTGGTTAGTGACTATTTATATCTTTATTTGGTCGAAATTGTGATAGCTACCTATGCAGGAAAAAAATGGTGGGAAAAAAAAGTTGTGTCTTTTGCTATCGTGGTTAGCTAATAGAAATACATATTGTGTCTTCCCTGTAAAACATTTTAAAAATCAGAAATGATGGCTGGATTCACAAGATGTGTATCTTTCATCTGGTGTCTTGGACTTGTGATTTAATGATATTTAGATGCTAGTATTTACTTGTGATGCTATGCTAGGCTATGCTAGTCAGCTTTTTTACTGATGGGGGTGCTCCCGGATCCGGGATTGTGATGAAGTAGAAGTTAAACCAAGTTTATTCTTCCCAGAGGGTCAAGACAGCTGCATTAGACAAAAAACATATTCACACAAGCACTGATATTTAATCCTTTCTCCTATGCTGAGTCTCCTCCTACACCTCTAAACAGCCAATGCATCTCTGTTGCTAGACAGAACCTTTATGATATCTGTTCTTCCTCACTTCATCTGACCTGACCGCTACCCCAAAGTGCTCACTCCTCCCCAACTCAAGGCTGTCATGGTGATTGGTACCAGACTGTGTCTCTTCTCATCCCAGAGGATCCCACCCATAGGATGCCTGATGGCTAACAATAACATATCCTGACATAATGTAAACGTTATACATTAAGCGCTCTCCCTCAGTGACATGAATTAGTATATTTCATATTCTCAGAACCCAACAGTAGGTTTTAAGGTGTGGCTGCATGTTTGTCGTGGACGCATTGTCACTCTTGATGTTCTTTTTCCAGATTGCAAGTGAAACACCTTTAGATGTAAGTGCCAGTTGGTAACTTTCTCACACTTGCTTGTTTAAGGTATGGATGCAACACCCCAGTATGTCTGCAGGGGCTGGTCACTGAGATTTACCATGTTTCACATGCTACTAGACTAACCTTCCAAGTAAATATGTTACAAGTCTGAACTGGCCGTCCTTGTCTTTCCTCAACTAATTGAAACCTCAGGGACAGACATGCTAAACGACTTTGATGTCAGAGCTCCCATCAGCCCTCTACACCTCGCTGTGAGTAAAGCCTACCTGCTCCTGTAGTGGTCTCCATATTACAAATGCCACCCTATTCCCTATTTAATACACTACTTTTGACCAGATCCTTATAGGCCCTGATCAAAAGTAGTTCACTACATAGGGAATAGGGTGCTATCTGGGATGCAGGCATGGTGTTGATTTTCCACAGGAAGTTGACTGTCCAGACAGACTCACACACCAAATTCCTATCTATTCCTGATTAGTGTAAAATACATGCATATTCTACACAGTGATGATGAGGATGATTTCCTTATTTTGCCATTTGAGTTAATCAACCTCAGAGGAGAAGTAGAGTGTTTGTTTCTCAATCCCACGCTTGGCAGGGACCTCCGATGTTGATGCTGGGCGGGAGCAAAAATGGGCTCCCGATTGAAAGACACTGGTCTACTTTAGGTCAAAAGGCCCCTCAGGCCCCTCAGGCGTGACGTCCGCTGAAGGCCCATTCTGCTAACCGCGGCCTGCTAGCTGCCTAGAGCTACTTGGAACCCTGCTACTCCACGACTGGTCTATCGACGTCACCGCACGAAGAGGCAAAAACAGACGTCCCCCAAAGGCCCTTCTGCTAACTTGCTAGCCCCGGTCTGCTAACTACTAGCTTGCTAGCCCCGGTCTGCTAACTGCTAGCTTGCTAGCCCCGGTCTGCTAACTGCTAGCTTGCTAGCCCCGGTCTGCTAACTGCTAGCTTGCTAGCCCCGGTCTGCTAACTGCTAGCTTGCTAGCCCCGGTCTGCTAACTGCTAGCTTGTTGGCCCCGACCTACTATCTGCTTGCTTGATAGCACCAGCCTGCTAACTGTCTGAATCGCCGTGTCCCCAGCCAGGACAACCACTCACTGGACCCATATGTTCACTTGGCTACGCATGCCTCTTTCTAATATCAATATGCCTCATCCATTACTGTCCTGGTTAGTGATTACTGTCTTATTTCCCTGTAGAGCCTCTAGCCCTGCTCAATATGCCTTAACCAACCATGTTGTTCCACCTCCCACATATGCGATGGCATCACCTGGTTTAAACGTCTCTAGAGACTATATCTCTCTCATCATTACTCAATGCCTAGGTTTACCTCCAATGTACTCACATCCTACCTTACCTTTGTCTGTACACTATGCCTTGAATCTATGCTATCGTGCCCAGAAACCTGCTCCTTTTACTCTCTGTTCCGAACGTGCTAGACGACCAGTTCGTATAGCCTTTAGCCGTACCCTTATCCTACGTCTCCTCTGTTCCTCTGGTGATGTAGAGGTTAATCCAGGTCCTGCAGTGCCTAGTTCCACTCCCACTCCCCAGGTGCTCTCATTTGTTGACTTCTGTAACCGTATAAGCCTTGGTTTCATGCATGTTAACATTAGAAGCCTACTCCCTAAGTTTGTTTTACTCACTACTTTAGCACACTCTGCCAACCCGGATGTCTTAGCCGTGTCTGAATCCTGGCTTAGGAAAACCACCAAAAACCCTGACAAAAAAAAACTGACAAAAGTTCTGGGACACTGTAAAGTCCATGGAGAATAAGAGCACCTCCTCCCAGCTGCCCACTGCTCTGAGGCTAGGAAACACTGTTACCACCGATAAATCCACTATAATTGAGAATTTCAATAAGCATTTCTCTACGGCTGGCCATGCTTTCCACCTGGCTACCCCTACCCCGGTCAACTGCCCGGCACCCTCCACAGCAACCCACCAAAGCCCCCACCATTTCTCCTTCACCCAAATCCAGATAGCTGATGTTCTGAAAGAGCTGCAAAATCTGGACCCCTACAAATCAGCCGGGCTAGACAATCTGGATCCTCTCTTTCTAAAATTATGTGCCGAAATTGTTGCAACCCCTATTACTAGCCTGTTCAACCTCTCTTTCGTATCGTCTGAGATTCCCAAAGATTGGAAAGCTGCCGCGGTCATCCCCCTCTTCAAAGGGGGTGACACTCTAGACCCAAACTGCTACAGACCTGTATCTATCATACCCTGTCTTTCTAAGGTCTTTGAAAGCCAAGTTAACAAACAGATTACCGACCATTTCGAATCCCACCGTACCTTCTCCGCTATGCAATCTAGTTTCAGAGCTGGTCACGGGTGCACCTCAGTGCACCTCTGCCACGACATCATAACCGCCATCGATAAGAGACATTACTGTGCAGCCGTATTCATCGACCTAGCCAAGGCTTTCAACTCTGTCAATCACCACATTCTTATTGGCAGACTCGACAGCCTTGGTTTCTCAAATGATTGCCTCGCCTGGTTTACCAACTACTTCTCTGATAGAGTTCAGTGTGTCAAATCGGAGGGCCTGTTGTCCGGACCTCTGGCAGTCTCTATGGGGGTGCCACAGGGTTCAATTCTCGAGCCGACTCTCTTCTCTGTATACGTCAATGATGTCGCTCTTGCTGCTGGTGATTCTCTGATACACCTCTACGCAGACGACAACATTCTGTATACTTCTGGCTCCTCTTTGGACACTGTGAACTAACCTCAAGACGAGCTTCAATGCCATACAACTCTCCTTCCGTGGCCCCCAACTGCTCTTAAATGAAAGTAAAACTAAATGCATGCTATTCAATCGATCACTGCCCGCACCTGCCCGCCCGTCCAGCATCACTACTCTGGACGGCTCTGACTTAGAATACGTGGACAACTACAAATACCTAGGTGTCTGGTTAGACTGTAAACTCTCCATCCAGACTCACATTAAGCATCTCCAATCCAAAATTAAATCTAGAATCGGCATCCTATATCGCAACAAAGCATCCTTTACTCATGCTGCCAAACGTACCCTTGTAAAACTGACTATCCTACCAATCCTCGACTTCGGCGATGTCATCTATAAAATAGCCTCCAACACTCTACTCAACAAATTGGATGCAGTCTATCACAGTGCCATCCGTTTTGTCAATAAAGCCCCATACACTACCCACCACTGCGACCTGTATGCTCTCGTTGGTTGGCCCTCGCTTCATACTCGTCGCCAAACCCACTGGCTACAGGTTATCTACAAGTCTCTGCTAGGTAAAGCCCCGCCTTATCTCAGTTCACTGGTCACCATAGCAGCACCCGCTCGTAGCATGCGCAGGTATATCTCACTGGTCACCCGCAAAGCCAATTCCTACTTTGGTCGCCTTTCCTTCCAGTTCTCTGCTGCCAATGACTGGAACGAACTGCAAAAATCACTGAAGCTGGAGACATATCTCCCTCACTAGCTTTAAGCACCAGCTGTCAGAGCAGCTCACAGATCACTGCACCTGTACATAGCCCATCTGTAAACAGCCCATCTATCTACCTCATTCCCATACTGTATTTATTTATTTATCTTGCTCCTTTGCACCCCAGTATCTCTACTTGCACATTCATCTTCTGCACATCTACCATTCCAGTGTTTAATTGCTATATTGTAATTACTTCGCCACCATGGCCTATTTCCTTAACTCCCTTATCTTACCTAATTTGCACTCACTGTATATAGACTTTTTTTCTTTTTTCTACTGTATTATTGACTGTATGTTTTGTTTATTCCATGTGTAACTCTGTGTTGTTGTATGTGTCAAATTGCTATGCTTTATCTTGGCCAGGTCGCAGTTGTAAATGAGAGCTTGTTAAATGAAGGTGAAAAAAAATTATGTTCAGGTGTACCACTGGTCTCCTATAGAACATTGATTATATTAAGAGTGTATCTATTCAGGTGTACCACTGGACTTTGCTTGAGACTGTGTTTGTGTTTCTATTCAGGCATACCACGGCCACCACCATGCTATGGAGGTCCTGGTTCAGTCTCTGCTGGATCAAGGTTGAGGGACAGCCAGGAGCGCACCCTCTGGACCTGTCTGCCTTAAAATGCCATGTGGAGTGTGTTGACGTCCTCATCAACCAGGGAGCCTCCATCCTGGTTAAAGACTTCTGAGGGGGTCCATGAAGAGGACCCACATCCACGCTGCAGGTACACATAGGATATCACATAGAGATTCTGTAATTAAAACGTTTTCCTGACCAAGATAACCATTTGTTTGGTCATGTTGCTAGGACAACAATATCCACTCTAGGGATGTTACATGGTATAGTGAAAATGCCCACTAGACACTGATCTAAGGTCATTTTTTGTCATGTTCTCCACTAATGATTGATGATCTAGGGAGGGTAAGCTGATCCTAGATCAGGGCACAGGGGAGACTTCTATCCAGAGCCAGGTACACAGCTAGCAGGTGACAGGCGTCGATGGCCTCAGGCCCAAAATTATTTATTATCTGCTGTGTTATCATGAGGATGTCATCTACCAACACCATTGTTCTACAAATATGTCTGTTCATGTGAAGGTTATAGTCATCCAGCATTCTGCTCATATCCTCTCCGTTTATCTTCCTCTAGCTACCAACGGTCATTCGGAGTGTTTGCGTTTGCTGATTGGAAATGTAAATGTTGCCATCACCACAGTTACTCATGTCAGGTCATAGACCTCAACTCCAAGTAGGAACCTTCAAAACAATACTGAGGACACAAGTATTACAGTTAGCGTTTAATTGAGCCAAAACATGAAAATGCAGTTACACACACACACAACCTGGACTAGAATACCCATGAACTCTTGCATGGACTCCGAGCACCATGTCCCATATCAGATATCCATGATTGTGGTCAAAGGGGGCTCAGATGCAGAAGTGAACAGTTCCTCAATGGCATGGTCAGACTGGCCGGTCGCAGCTGCCGAGGTAGCGTCGTCAGACTGGCCGGTCGCAGCTGCCGAGGTAGCGTCGTCAGACTGGCCGGTCGCAGCTGCCGAGGTAGCGTCGTCAGACGGGCCAGTGGCAGCTTCAGAGGTAGCGTCGTCAGACGGGCCAGTGGCAGCTTCAGAGGTAGCGTCGTCAGACGGGCCAGTGGCAGCTTCAGAGGTAGCGTCGTCAGACGGGCCAGTGGCAGCTTCAGAGGTAGCGTCGTCAGACGGGCCAGTGGCAGCTTCAGAGGTAGCGTCGTCAGAGGACAGGGCATCATTTGCCGTAGAGCTACCGTGGTTTGGAGAAGCTTGGGATTCTACTTCATTAGTCTCGAAATACTCTAGAGAGAAAACATAAAGGAACAGTTGGGTATTCTACAGCAACACAGCTGTTCTACACGGTCTAGGCCAAATTGCCATTAGAATGTTGAGCAACATGAACCCAACACAGATTTAAAAGTATATGTTTCAGGCCGTACCTTCTGTCTTGTTTAGCGTCAGACCCTATGGATCGGAGCAAGGCCAGGGCATGCACAATGGAGACGTCATTTGATGACAGCTCTGAAAAACGTAGGTTAAGGTACACAAGCAAAATGACCAAATCAAAGGGTTTGACAACATTATTTAGACAACTGAGTTACTCTATGGTGTTGAATGAGTGTCAAACACAGCAGCACCATAGACACAGTACAAAGCTAGAAGGGTTGTGGAAAGAAACACTTACCTCCAAGTCTCCTCTGCAGAGAGACTTGCTCTAGCTTCTGGGACTTTCCAACAGGGTAACAAGAAACTGAGGAGAAAGTGTTGACAGAAGTTGAGTTGACACAAAATAGCTACATATATTATTAGTGGTGAAGAATACAAGATGACCAATGCAGAAGAAACAGAAAGTCAAATTTGAATCTCCAACTTATAAAGTTAGGCATATTTCCCAAACAAATCCATTCAACCCAAATTAGTGAACCAACCTTTGACAACCCCCACAGTCAACACACAGAGCAGCAATTCTCTCACACCTCTCATGATCATGAAAATAGTCTGTGTTATCAACAGGTAATGTCTTCACATGGCCTGTATGAGGCTTATATAGGCCACTAATGACCTTTTACCTGACAAACATGACTTAACGATCAATTAACATGCTTGATTGAGGTGTTACATTCAGATAGAAATAGACCATGTAGAACGTATGTTGATTCTTTGGTGGGCAGGCAATCTTTTCTACTCCATATATTGCATTTATATCTGTAATGTTTAACCCTAATGGTCTCAGATCAGCAGTAAAAAGAAGTAGGCCTAATTATTTTAGGTGTAATCTTCAAAGATATTAGGGGGAAATAAACACTGTACCCAAATCCACTTTTTACAATGCTCCTGGGAAATGGGTAGGCCTCCACCATATAGTCCTCACAGTTTTACAGCTGTGTTATATTCCTTTATTTACATAGATCACATACATAAATATATATGTTAGCTGTAGGTAGCTTTGGGATAAAATTCCCATATTGTATTGTTACTAACATAAGTCATAATATATCATATTTTCCTCATTTGCTCTGTAGGAGGTTCGTCATATGAAGGACATTCAAGTGGGTGTGACCCCTAAACTGTAGGAGGGGCTCAGTGGGGTGACAGACATCCTGTAAGGGATCTCCAGCTAGTGTCTGAGGACCTGTAGGAGGCTGTGTCTACAGCTGTGGGGCAGGACAAGCATGGTATCCTAACCTCAATGTATGAAGGATTTTATTGTTAGGGATAGTAACCTCCAATCTTTTAAAATATGTCTCTGTGTCTCTCCACCAATCTCCCTTCTCTTCTCTTCTCTTCCCCTCCCCCAACCCACTTCAGTAGGTTCAGCCCAGGATAAGTGCACCATCCTGGCTGTGATCCCCAGTCCAGCTGCTCCATGTAACCTAGCTGGGAAGCAGGACCTCAGCGAATGTATGTGGTTGTTCCTTACTTTAACATAAAACTATCATAGATATTATGTACACCTAATTGTCTTCTCACATGTTCCCTTCGCCCTCCTCCTCAGACCGCTGCACCCTGACCTTTGACCCTTGCACGGCCAACGATCACCTGCTCCTCTCCCAGGAGAACGTACGAGGGCATCCCCAGGAAGGAAAAGGGGAAACGGTGTATGGTGGGAATGAACGATCTTCCCTAGAGCCTCCCGCTGGATGAGCGCCAGCTGAGCACCTGGCACAATGGGTGCCTGTGTAACCGATGTGAAATGGCTAGCTAGGTAGCGGTGGTGCGCGCTAGCAGCCTTTCAGTCGGTGACGTCACTTGCTCTGAAACGTTGAAGTAGTGGTTCCCCTTGCTCTGCAAGGCCCGAGGCTTTTGTGGAGCGATGGGTAACGATGCTTCGTGGGTGACTGTTGTTGATGTGTGCAGAGGGTCCCTGGTTCGCGCCCGGGTCGGGGCGAGGGGACGGACTAAAGTTATACTGTTACACCTGGAAGCGGTGGCTGGCCACTGTCACCACTCCCGCATTAGAATGCTGCTGGACTACGAGGCTGGAAAACTGACGAACTACGGAGACGGGCAGACACGGCTGCATGCCTCGCCTTCACTCAGGAGCTGTTCCCGACCTGTTGCCACGACGACAACACGAAAGGGGATGACGTGACCTAACCATCTCATATGGGACTATTCTCCGTAACCATATACTTAGATAGACATCGTATCATTGTATCTTTTATTTATTTATTTTATTTCACCTTTATTTAACCAGGTAGGCAAATTGAGAACACGTTCTCATTTACAATTGCGACCTGGCCAAGATAAAGCAAAGCAGTTCGACACATACAACAACACATAGTTACACATGGAGTAAAACAAACATACAGTCAATAATACAGTGAAAAATAAGTCTATATACAATGTGAGCAAGTGAGGTGAGATAAGGGAGGTGAAGGCAAACAAAATATATATATAAATAAATAAAAATATAAAAAAGGCCATGGTGGCGAAGTAAATACAATATAGCAAGTAAAAAAAACACTGGAATGGTTGGTTTGCAGTGGAAGAAAGTGCAAAGTAGAGATAGAAATAATGGGGTGCAAAGGAGCAAAATAAATAAATAAATACAGTAGGTAAAGAGGTAGTTGTTTGGGCTAAATTATAGATGGGCTATGTACAGGTGCAGTAATCTATGAGCTGCTCTGACAGCTGGTGCTTAAAGCTAGTGAGGGAGATAAGTGTTTCCAGTTTCAGAGATTTTTGTAGTTCGTTCCAGTCATTGGCAGCAGAGAACTGGAAGGAGAGGCGGCCAAAGGAAGAATTGGTTTTGGGGGTGACCAGAGAGATATACCTGCTGGAGCGCGTGCTACAGGTGAGTGCTGCTATGGTGACCAGCGAGCTGAGATAAGGGGGGACTTTACCTAGCAGGGTCTTGTAGATGACCTGGAGCCAGTGGGTTTGGCGACGAGTATGAAGCGAGGGCCAGCCAACGAGAGTGTACAGGTCGCAGTGGTGGGTAGTATATGGGGCTTTGGTGACAAAACGGATGGCACTGTGATAGACTGCATCCAATTTATTGAGTAGGGTTTTGGAGGCTATTTTGTAAATGACATCACTGAAGTCGAGGATTGGTAGGATGGTCAGTTTTACAAGGGTATGTTTGGCAGCATGAGTGAAGGATGCTTTGTTGCGGAATAGGAAGCCAATTCTAGATTTAACTTTGGATTGGAGATGTTTGATGTGAGTCTGGAAGGAGAGTTTACAGTCTAACCAGACACCTAGGTATTTGTAGTTGTCCACATATTCTAAGTCAGAGCCGTCCAGAGTAGTGATGTTGGACAGGCGGGCAGGTGCAGGCAGCGATCGGTTGAAGAGCATGCATTTAGTTTTACTTGTATTTAAGAGCAGTTGGAGACCACGGAAGTAGAGTTGTATGGCATTGAAGCTCGCCTGGAGGGTTGTTAACACAGTGTCAAAAGAAGGGCCAGAAGTATACAGAATAGTGTCGTCTGCGTAGAGGTGGATCAGAGACTCACCAGCAGCAAGAGCGACATCATTGATGTATACAGAGAAAAGAGTCGGCTTGAGAATTGAACCCTGTGGTACCCCCATAGAGACTGCCAGAGGTCCGGACAACAGGCCTTCCAATTTGACACACTGAACTCTGTCTGCGAAGTAGTTGGTGAACCAGGCGAGACAGTCATTTGAGAAACCAAGGCTGTTGAGTCTGCCGATAAGAATACGGTGATTGACAGAGTCGAAAGCCTTGGCCAGGTCGATGAAGACGGCTGCACAGTACTGTCTTTTATCGATGGCGGTTATGATATCGTTTAGTACCTTGAGCGTGGCTGAGGTGCACCCATGACCAGCTCGGAAACTGGATTGCACAGCGGAGAAGGTACGGTGGGATTCGAAATGGTCAGTGATCTGTTTATTAACTTGGCTTTCGAAGACTTTAGAAAGGCAGGGCAGGATGGATATAGGTCTATAACAGTTTGGGTCTAGAGTGTCACCCCCTTTGAAGAGGGGGATGACCGCGGCAGCTTTCCAATCTTTAGGGATCTCGGACGATACGAAAGAGAGGTTGAACAGACTGGTAATAGGGGTTGCAACAATGGCGGCGGATAATTTTAGAAAGAGAGGGTCCAGATTGTCTAGCCCAGCTGATTTGTACGGGTCCAGTTTTTGCAGCTCTTTCAGAACATCTGCTACCTGGATTTGGGTGAAGGAGAAGCTGGGGAGGCTCGGGCAAGTAGCTGCGGGGTGTGCGGAGCTGTTGGCCGGAGTTGGGGTAGCCAGGAAGAAAACATGGCCAGCCGTAGAGAAATGCTTATTGAAATGTTCGATTATCATGGATTTATCGGTGGTGACCGTGTTACCTAGCCTCAATGCAGTGGGCAGCTGGGAGGAGGTGCTCTTGTTCTCCATGGACTTTACAGTGTCCCAAAACTTTTTGGAGTTAGAGCTACACTGTGCAAATTTCTGGTTGAAAAATCTACCAGACACAGTCTGGTACCAATCAACATGACAGCCTTGAGTTGGGGAGGAGTGAGCACTTTGGGGTAGCGGTCAGGTCAGATGAAGTGAGGAAGAACAGATATCACAAAGGTTCTGTCTAGCAACAGAGATGCATTGGCTGTTCAGAGGTGTAGGAGTAGACTCAGCATAGGAGAAAGGATTAAATATCAGTGCTTGTGTGAATATGTTTTTTGTCTAATGCAGCTGTCTTGACCCTCTGGGAAGAATAAACTTGGTTTAAGCTTTCATAGTGTCCGTCGAGTTTTTACTCTGAGAATTAGAACCTAACAGTTGGCACTGCGAGCAGGGTTCACCACGATTTGCAGTCGAACTAGAGATTCTGAATCAGTGAAACAGAAACAAGGTAGGCACAGTTCCTACACCTGTTATCACTAATTCTGACATCTTGGGGAGATGAGAGTCGTACGCTGAACCAATTATAGGGTACGGACCTAGAAAGCCTGAGCTTATTCAGTAGTCCCATTGTAATTATGACCGGTCGTAGTCTTAGGGGGTAAGACCCGGGTGGGGTTGGTTACCTGCTAATACCTGTAACGAGTGGGTGAAAGTCTCAGCCGCAGTGGACATGCGGCAGTAGAGTGGGTGTGGATGGATAAAATGACATGCTTGTGTACTAGGATAAAAAGTTGCCATTCAGGGTTAGAAGAAAAGCATTAAGATACTCGAACGCTGTTGGATTTGGTTGTATTAGCAATAAAGAGAGCAATAAAGAGAGGTTGGTTTTATGCCCTGTTAAGGTGGGGAACCATGACAGATTATGTGGAAATAGGAAGACAAGTGTGAATCATTTTGGTAATGTGTGTTATCAACAACAGTGATATTTGAACAGATTGGAGATGACTATCCATAACAATGAAATCCTTCATACAGTGAGGTTAGGGTAGGTTACCATGCTTGTCCTGAACCACAGCTGTAGACACAGCCTCCTCCAGGTCCTCAGACACTAGCTTGGAGATCCGTTACAGGATGTCTGTCACCCCACTGAGCCCCTATTGCAGGTTAGGGGTCACATCCACTTGAATGTCCTTCATATGACGAACCTCCTACAGAGCAAATGAGGAAAATATGATATATTATGATTTATGTTAGTAACAATACAATATGGGAATTTTATCCCAAAGCTACCTACAGCTAACATATATATTTATGTATGTGATCTATGTAAATAAAGGAATATAACACAGCTGTAAAACTGTGAAGGACTATATGGTGGAGGCCTACCCATTTCCCAGGAGCATTGTAAAAAGTGGATTTGGGTACAGTGTTTATTTCCCCCTAATATCTTTGAAGATTACACCTAAAATAATTAGGCCTACTTCTTTCTACTGCTGAGCTGAGACCATTAGGGTTAAACATTACAGATATAAATGCAATATATGGAGTAGAAAAGATTGCCTGCACAACATACGTTCTACATGGTCTATTTCTATCTGAATGTAACACCTCAATCAAGCATGTTAATTGATCGTTAAGTCATGTTTGTCAGGTAAAAGGTCATTAGTGGCCTATATAAGCCTCATACAGGCCATGTGAAGACATTACCTGTTGATAACACAGACTATTTTCATGATCATGGGAGGTGTGAGAGAATTGCTGCTCTTTGTGGTGACTGTGGGGGTTGTGAAAGGTTGGTTCACTAATTTGGGTTGAATGGATTTGTTTGGGAAATATGCATAACTTTATAAGTTGGAGATTCAAATTTGACTTTCTGTTTGTTCCGCATTGGTCATCTGCTATTAATATATGTAGCTATTTTGTGTCAACTCAACTTCTGTCAACACTTTCTCCTCAGTTTCTTGTTACCCTGTTGGAAAGTCCCAGAAGCTAGAGCAAGTCTCTCTGCAGAGGAGACTTGGAGGTAAGTGTTTCTTTCCACAACCCTTCTAGCTTTGTACTGTGTCTATGGTGCTGCTGTGTTTGACACTCATTCAACACCATAGAGTAACTCAGTTGTCTAAATAATGTTGTCAAACCCTTTGATTTGGTCATTTTGCTTGTGTACCTTAACCTACGTTTTTCAGAGCTGTCATCAAATGACGTCTCCATTGTGCATGCCCTGGCCTTGCTCCGATCCATAGGGTCTGACGCTAAACAAGACAGAGAAGGTACGGCCTGAAACATATACTTTTAAATCTGTGTTGGGTTCATGTTGCTCAACATTCTAATGGCAATTTGGCCTAGACCGTGTAGAACAGCTGTGT
The DNA here is from genome assembly GCF_016432855.1 of Salvelinus namaycush. Classification (NCBI taxonomy): domain Eukaryota; kingdom Metazoa; phylum Chordata; class Actinopteri; order Salmoniformes; family Salmonidae; genus Salvelinus; species Salvelinus namaycush. The sequence goes on from NW_024058831.1 coordinate 68,582, forward strand.
TGCTGTAGAATACCCAACTGTTCCTTTATGTTTTCTCTCTAGAGTATTTCGAGACTAATGAAGTAGAATCCCAAGCTTCTCCAAACCACGGTAGCTCTACGGCAAATGATGCCCTGTCCTCTGACGACGCTACCTCTGAAGCTGCCACTGGCCCGTCTGACGACGCTACCTCTGAAGCTGCCACTGGCCCGTCTGACGACGCTACCTCTGAAGCTGCCACCGGCCCGTCTGACGACGCTACCTCTGAAGCTGCCACCGGCCCGTCTGACGACGCTACCTCTGAAGCTGCGACCGGCCCGTCTGCCGACGCTACCTCTGAAGCTGCGACCGGCCCGTCTGCCGACGCTACCTCTGAAGCTGCGACCGGCCCGTCTGACGACGCTACCTCTGAAGCTGCGACCGGCCCGTCTGCCGACGCTACCTCTGAAGCTGCGACCGGCCCGTCTGCCGACGCTACCTCTGAAGCTGCGACCGGCCCGTCTGCCGACGCTACCTCTGAAGCTGCGACCGGCCCGTCTGCCGACGCTACCTCTGAAGCTGCGACCGGCCCGTCTGCCGACGCTACCTCTGAAGCTGCGACCGGCCCGTCTGCCGACGCTACCTCTGAAGCTGCGACCGGCCCGTCTGCCGACGCTACCTCTGAAGCTGCGACCGGCCCGTCTGCCGACGCTACCTCTGAAGCTGCGACCGGCCCGTCTGCCGACGCTACCTCTGAAGCTGCGACCGGCCCGTCTGCCGACGCTACCTCTGAAGCTGCGACCGGCCCGTCTGCCGACGCTACCTCTGAAGCTGCGACCGGCCCGTCTGACGACGCTACCTCTGAAGCTGCGACCGGCCCGTCTGACGACGCTACCTCTGAAGCTGCGACCGGCCCGTCTGACGACGCTACCTCTGAAGCTGCGACCGGCCAGTCTGACGACGCTACCGCCGAAGCGGCGACCGGCCAGTCTGACGACGCTACCGCCGAAGCTGCGACCGGCCAGTCTGACGACGCTACCGCCGAAGCTGCGACCGGCCAGTCTGACGACGCTACCGCCGAAGCTGCGACCGGCCAGTCTGACGACGCTACCGCCGAAGCTGCGACCGGCCAGTCTGACGACGCTACCTCTGAAGCTGCGACCGGCCAGTCTGACGACGCTACCTCTGAAGCTGCGACCGGCCAGTCTGACGACGCTACCTCTGAAGCTGCGACCGGCCAGTCTGACGACGCTACCTCTGAAGCTGCGACCGGCCAGTCTGACGACGCTACCTCTGAAGCTGCGACCGGCCAGTCTGACGACGCTACCTCTGAAGCTGCGACCGGCCAGTCTGACGACGCTACCTCTGAAGCTGCGACCGGCCAGTCTGACGACGCTACCTCTGAAGCTGCGACCGGCCAGTCTGACGACGCTACCTCTGAAGCTGCGACCGGCCAGTCTGACGACGCTACCTCTGAAGCTGCGACCGGCCAGTCTGACGACGCTACCTCTGAAGCTGCGACCGGCCAGTCTGACGACGCTACCTCTGAAGCTGCGACCGGCCAGTCTGACGACGCTACCTCTGAAGCTGCGACCGGCCAGTCTGACGACGCTACCTCTGAAGCTGCGACCGGCCAGTCTGACCATGCAATTGAGGAACTGTTGACTTCTGCATCTCCCCCGTTGACCACAAACATGGATATCTGACGTGGGACATGGTGCTCGGGGTCCATGCAAGAGTTCATGGTTACTCTAGTCCAGGTTGTGTGTGTAACTGCATTTTCTTGTTTTGGCTCAATTAAACGCTAACTGTAATATTTGTGTCCTCAGTATTGTTTTGACGGTTCCTACTTTGAGTTGAGGTCTATGACCTGACATGAGTAACTGGTGATGGCAACATTTATTTTGCATTATAACCATGCTTTGGCATCAGCAATATGTCTACTTTGACCCCTGTGCTTAAATTACCATTTGACTTAAGCTACATTTGGTCAAATTATGCTAGTAGCATCACATGATGTGGAATGGGTTCTAGTTCATTTAAACTTGATGGTTGTGGAACTGAGTGTTTGGGATTTGTACATATGAGGCTGTTGCTAGAATCGGGGTTAATGGTGTCAGTGCTAACTAATATCACGGTTGTCAACTTGCATTTAAATGACTCTGCTGGGTGTCTACTAGTCTTCTCTCGTAACTGACTTGGTTTCCTATTAGTTAATGCTTACATGTAAAACCAGCTCTCGTATCATTAGCCCATCGTTTTGGCGGTTGGTCTTCATATCCCAGTTCTAATCCAAACTTTCAGGCTGTCTAGATCCAGCAGAGACTGAGCCAGGACCTCCATAGCATGGTGGTGGCCGTGGTACGCCTGACTAGATATACACTCTTAATATAATCAATGTCCTATAGTAGACCAGTGGTACGCCTGAACAGAAATACAGTGCTAGACCTCTAGACCAGAGTCTTAAAATCGGGAGCCTGTTTTTGCTCCCGCACAGCATCAACATCTGAGGTCCCTGCCAAGCGTGGGATTGAGAAACAAACCTGGAGGTTGATTAACTCAAATGGCAAAATAAGGAAATCATCCTCATCACTGTGTAGAATATGCATGTATTTCACACTAATCAGGAATAGATAGGAATTTGGTGTGTGAGTCTCTCTGGACAGTCAACTTCCTGTGGAAAATCAACACCATGCCTGCATCCCAGATAGCACCCTATTCCCTATGTAGTGAACTACTTTTGATCAGGGCCTATAAGGATCTGGTCAAAAGTAGTGTACTAAGTAGGGAATAGGGTGCCATTTGTCATATGGAGACCACTACAGGAGCAGGTAGGCTTTACTCACAGCGAGGTGTAGAGGGCTGATGGGAGCTCTGACATCAAAGTCGTTTAGCATGTCTGTCCCTGAGGTTTCAATTAGTTGAGGAAAGACCAGGATGGCCAGTTCAGACTTGTAACATATTTACTTGGAAGGTTAGTCTAGTAGCATGTGAAACATGGTAAATCTCAGTGACCAGCCCCTGCAGACATACTGGGGTGTTGCATCCATACCTTAAACAAGCAAGTGTGAGAAAGTTACCAACTGGCACTTACATCTAAAGGTGTTTCACTTGCAATCTGGAAAAAGAACATCAAGAGTGACAATGCGTCCATGACAAACATGCAGCCACACCTTAAAACCTACTGTTGGGTTCTGAGAATATGAAATATACTAATTCATGTCACTGAGGGAGAGAGCTTAATGTATAACGTTTACATTATGTCAGGATATGTTATTGTTAGCCATCTGGGATCCTCTGGGATTTTTTGTTTATTTCACCTTTATTTAACCAGGTAAGCTAGTTGAGAACAAGTTGTCATTTACAACTGCGACCTGGCCAAGATAAAGCATAGCAGTGTGAACAGACAACACAGTTACACATGGAGTAAACAATAAACAAGTCAATAACACAGTAGGGGGAAAAATGAGTCTATATACATTGTGTGCAAAAGGCATGAGGTAGGCAATAAATAGGCCATAGGAGCGAATAATTACAATTTAGCAGATTAACACTGGAGTGATAAATCATCAGATGATCATGTGCAAGTAGAGATACTGGTGTGCAAAAGAGCAGAAAAGTAAATAAATAAAAACAGTAAGGGGATGAGGTAGGTAAATTGGGTGGGCTGTTTACAGATGGACTATGTACAGCTGCAGCGATCGGTTAGCTGCTCAGATAGCAGATGTTTAAAGTTGGTGAGGGAAATAAAAGTCTCCAGTTTCAGGGATTTTTGCAATTCGTTCCAGTCACAGGCAGCAGAGAACTGGAAGGAAAGGCGGCCAAATGAGGTATTGGCTTTTGGGATGATCAGTGAGATATACCTGCTGGAGCGTGTGCTACGGGTGGGTGTTGTTATCGTGACAAGTGAACTGAGATAAGGCGGAGCTTTACCTAGCATGAACTTATAGATGACCTGGAGCTAGCGGGTCTGGCGACGAATATGTAGCGAGGGCCAGCCGACTAGAGCATACAGGTCGCAGTGGTGGGTGGTATAAGGTGTTTTAGTTACAAAACGGATGGCACTATAATAAACTGCATCTAGTTTGCTGAGTAGAGTATTGGAAGCTATTTTGTAGATGACATCGCCGAAGTCGAGGATCGGTAGGATAGTCAGTTTTACTAGGGTAAGTTTGGCGGCGTGAGTGAAGGAGGCTTTGTTGCGAAATAGAAAGCCGATTCTTGATTTGATTTTGGATTGGAGATGTTTAATATGAGTCTGGAAGGAGAGTTTACAGTCTAGCCAGACACCTAGGTATTTATAGATGTCCACATATTCTAGGTCGGAACCGTCCAGGGTGGTGATGCTAGTCGGGCGGGCGGGTGCAGGCAGCGAACGGTTGAAAAGCATGCATTTGGTTTTACTAGCGTTTAAGAGAAGTTGGAGGCCACGGAAGGAGTGTTGTATGGCATTGAAGCTCGTTTGGAGGTTAGATAGCACAGTGTCCAAGGAAGGGCCAGAAGTATACAGAATCGTGTCGTCTGCGTAGAGGTGGATCAGGGAATCGCCCGCAGCAAGAGCAACATCATTGATATATACAGAGAAAAGAGTCGGCCCGAGAATTGAACCCTGTGGTACCCCCATAGAGACTGCCAGAGGACCAGACAACATGCCCTCCGATTTGACACACTGAGCTCTGTCTGCAAAGTAGTTGGTGAACCAGGCAAGGCAGTTATCAGAAAAACCGAGGCTACCGAGTCTGCCGATAAGAATATGGTGATTGACAGAGTCGAAAGCCTTGGCCAGGTCGATGAAGACGGCTGCACAGTACTATCTTTTATCGATGGCGGTTATGATATCGTTTAGTACCTTGAGCGTGGCTGAGGTGCACCCGTGACCGGCTCGGAAACCGGATTGCACAGTGGAGAAGGTACGGTGGAATTCGAGATGGTCAGTGATCTGTTAATTGACTTGGCTTTCGAAGACCTTAGATAGGCAGGGCAGGATGGATATACAGTGGGGCAAAAAAGTATTTAGTCAGCCACCAATTGTGCAAGTTCTCCCACTTAAAAAGATGAGAGAGGCCTGTAATTTTCATCATAGGTACACTTCAACCATGACAGACAAAATGAGGGAAAAAAATCCAGAAAATCACATTGTAGGATTTTTTATGAATTTATTTGCAAATTATGGTGGAAAATAAGTATTTGGTCACCTACAAACCAGCAAGATTTCTGGCTCTCACAGACCTGTAACTTCTTCTTTAAGAGGCTCCTCTGTCCTCCACTCGTTACCTGTATTAATGGCACCTGTTTGAACTTGTTATCAGTATAAAAGACACCTGTCCACAACCTCAAACAGTCACACTCCAAACTCCACTATGGCCAAGACCAAAGAGCTGTCAAAGGACACCAGAAACAAAATTGTAGACCTGCACCAGGCTGGGAAGAGTGAATCTGCAATAGGTAAGCAGCTTGGTTTGAAGAAATCAACTGTGGGAGCAATTATTAGGAAATGGAAGACATACAAGACCACTGATAATCTCCCTCGATCTGGGGCTCCACGCAAGATCTCACCCCGTGGGGTCAAAATGATCACAAAAACAGTGAGCAAAAATCCCAGAACCACAAGAGGGGACCTAGTGAATGACCTGCAGAGAGCTGGGACCAAAGTAACAAAGCCTACCATCAGTAACACACTACGCCGCCAGGGACTCAAATCCTGCAGTGCCAGATGTGTCCCCCTGCTTAAGCCAGTACATGTCCAGGCCCGTCTGAAGTTTGCTAGAGAGCATTTGAATGATCCAGAAGAAGATTGGGAGAATGTCATATGGTCAGATGAAACCAAAATATAACTTTTTGGTAAAAACTCAACTCGTCGTGTTTGGAGGACAAAGAATGCTGAGTTGCATCCAAAGAACACCATACCTACTGTGAAGCATGGGGGTGGAAACATCATGCTTTGGGGCTGTTTTTCTGCAAAGGGACCAGGACGACTGATCCGTGTAAAGGACAGAATGAATGGGGCCATGTATCGTGAGATTTTGAGTGAAAACCTCCTTCCATCAGCAAGGGCATTGAAGATGAAACGTGGCTGGGTCTTTCAGCATGACAATGATCCCAAACACACTGCCCGGGCAACGAAGGAGTGGCTTCGTAAGATGCATTTCAAGGTCCTGGAGTGGCCTAGCCAGTCTCCAGATCTCAACCCCATAGAACATCTTTGGAGGGAGTTGAAAGTCCGTGTTGCCCAGCAACAGCCCCAAAACATCACTGCTCTAGAAGAGATCTGCATGGAGGAATGGGCCAAAATACCAGCAACAGTGTGTGAAAACCTTGTGAAGACTTACAGAAAACGTTTGACCTCTGTCATTGCCAACAAAGGGTATATAACAAAGTATTGAGATAAACTTTTGTTATTGACCAAATACTTATTTTCCACCATAATTTGCAAATAAATTCATTAAAAATCCTACAATGTGATTTTCTGGATTTTTTTTCTTCTCATTTTGTCTGTCATAGTTGAAGTGTACCTATGATGAAAATTACAGTCCTCTCTCATCTTTTTAAGTGGGAGAACTTGCACAATTGGTGGCTGACTAAATACTTTTTTGCCCCACTGTAGGTCTGTAACAGTTTGGGTCCAGGGTGTCTCCCCCTTTGAAGAGGGGGATGACCGCGGCAGCTTTCCAATCCTTGGGGATCTCAGACGATATGAAAGAGAGGTTGAACAGGCTGGTAATAGGGGTTGCGACAATGGCGGCGGATAGTTTCAGAAATAGAGGGTCTAGATTGTCAAGCCCAGCTGATTTGTATGGGTCCAGGTTTTGCAGCTCTTTCAGAACATTTGCTATCTGGATTTGGTTGGCATAAATGAGTAAAGCGGTGCCACAGAAATGTTTGAATTACAGCAGATACCTACCGGTAGCTCAAAAGTTGGAGCCAATTTTGTTGCTGTATTAACTGCATTTAAAGGTTGCGTGTACGTGCTTTTTGAATTCATGGCGACTAAGTGCGGTTTGCTACGACGCACACCCTGAGCGTTCATCATGCGGCTAGAGAAGGCCTGTATGAACAGACTTCCTCACGCTTCTCATAGAAATGTACCGGTTTCTTCCAATGGTTTATCCCATGTAAATCGGAGTGGGTGGGAAATCCTGGTCAAACTGTTCCTGCCCTCAAACCCTAGGTTAGCAGCGCTACAAGCAACTCTGGGAGAGCCTGGACCTGATAGCAGCCTGCCAGCTAAGACAGGTTAGCATTGACTTATTTAAACCTGAAAGTTTGGATTGGCACTGGGATATGAAGACCAACCGCCAAAACGATGGGCTAATGATACGAGAGCTGGTTTTACATGTAAGCATTCACTAATAGGAAACCAAGTCAGTTACGAGAGAAGACACCCAGCAGAGTCATTTAAATGCAAGTTGACAACCGTGATATTAGTTAACACTGACACCATTAACCCCGATTCTAGCAGCCTCATACAGTGGGGCAAAAAAGTATTTAGTCAGCCACCAATTGTGCAAGTTCTCCCACTTAAAAAGATGAGAGAGGCCTGTAATTTTCATCATAGATACACTTCAACTATGACAGACAAGATGAGAAAAAAAATTCCAGAAAATCACATTGTAGGATATTTTATGAATTTATTTGCAAATTATGGTGGAAAATAAGTATTTGGTCACCTACAAACAAGCAAGATTTCTGGCTCTCACAGACCTGTAACTTCTTCTTTAAGAGGCTCCTCTGTCCTCCACTCGTTACTTGTATTAATGGCACCTGTTTGAACTTGTTATCAGTATAAAAGACACCTGTCCACAACCTCAAACAGTCACACTCCAAACTCCACTATGGCCAAGACCAAAGAGCTGTCAAAGGACACCAGAAACAAAATTGTAGACCTGCACCAGGCTGGGAAGAGTGAATCTGCAATAGGTAAGCAGCTTGGTTTGAAGAAATCAACTGTGGGAGCAATTATTAGGAAATGGAAGACATACAAGACCACTGATAATCTCCCTCGATCTGGGGCTCCACGCAAGATCTCACCCCGTGGGGTCAAAATGATCACAAGAACGGTGAGCAAAAATCCTAGAACCACACGGGGGGACCTAGTGAATGACCTGCAGAGAGCTGGGACCAAAGTAACAAAGCCTACCATCAGTAACACACTACGCCGCCAGGGACTCAAATCCTGCAGTGCCAGACGTGTCCCCCTGCTTAAGCCAGTACATGTCCAGGCCCGTCTGAAGTTTGCTAGAGAGCATTTGGATGATCCAGAAGAAGATTGGGAGAATGTCATATGGTCAGATGAAACCAAAATATAACTTTTTGGTAATAACTCAACTCGTCGTGTTTGGAGGTCAAAGAATGCTGAGTTGCATCCAAAGAACACCATACCTACTGTGAAGCATGGGGGTGGAAACATCATGCTTTGGGGCTGTTTTTCTGCAAAGGGACCAGGACGACTGATCCGTGTAAAGGAAAGAATGGGGCCATGTATCGTGAGATTTTGAGTGAAAACCTCCTTCCATCAGCAAGGGCATTGAAGATGAAACGTGGCTGGGTCTTTCAGCATGACAAAGATCCCAAACACACCGCCCGGGCAACGAAGGAGTGGCTTCGTAAGAAGCATTTCAAGGTCCTGGAGTGGCCTAGCCAGTCTCCAGATCTCAACCCCATAGAAAATCTTCGGAGGGAGTTGAAAGTCCGTGTTGCCCAGCAACAGCCCCAAAACATCACTGCTCTAGAGGAGATCTGCATGGAGGAATGGGCCAAAATACCAGCAACAGTGTGTGAAAACCTTGTGAAGACTTACAGAAAACGTTTGACCTCTGTTATATACCCTTTGTTGGCAATGACAAAGTATTGAGATAAACTTTTGTTATTGACCAAATACTTATATTCCACCATAATTTGCAAATAAATTCATTAAAAATCCTACAATGTGATTTTCAGGATTTTTTTTTCTCATTTTGTCTGTCATAGTTGAAGTGTACCTATGATGAAAATTACAGGCCTCTCATCTTTAAGTGGGAGAACTTGCACAATTGGTGGCTGACTAAATACTTTTTTGCCCCACTGTATGTACCAACCCCAAACACTCAGTTCCACAACCATCAAGTTTAAATGAACTAGAACCCATTCCACATCATGTGATGCTACTAGCATAATTTGACCAAATGTAGCTTAAGGCAAATGGTGATTTAAGCACAGGGGTCAAAGTAAACATATTGCTGATGCCAAAGCATGGTTATAATGCAAAATAAATGTTGCCATCACCACAGTTACTCTTGTCAGGTCATAGACCTCAACTCCAAGTAGGAACCGTCAAAACAATACTGAGGACACACGTATTACAGTTAACGTTTAATTGAGCCAAAACAAGAAAATGCAGTTACACACACATAACCTGGACTAGAGTACCCATGAACTCTTGCATGGACCCCGAGCACCATGTCCCACATCAGATATCCATGTTTGTGGTCAACGGGGGCTCAGATGCAGAAGTGAACAGTTCGTCAATGGCATGGTCAGACTGGCCGGTCGCAGCTGCCGAGTGTGAACGCTGCGTGTATCACATCCGGTATCAGGATAAATAAAAAGCAAGGTCTGCTAACTTTCTTTAATTATGTTTAATTACCGCAAACAATGAATGGCAAATGCAATTTTCGTATATACGGGTTCGCTGTATCACCACGCAGGGTACACAGGGAACTGGCAGGACGTACGTAAACAGCTGTTCTTATACCGTGATGACGTAGTTCCAACGCGTCTGTTGGCCTATCACAGTAGAGGCTGGGCGCGGTTTAGACTTTGCCCCGCCTTTGCTGGCCCTCGGATTTGTCCAAGCCCCTTGGCGCGTTCCTTTTGTCCACATCTGGTTGCTGGGTAGATTAGATCCGTCTTGTGTCTGTCGATTCTACACTGAAACAGTTCCTAATATGGTATTGTCCAGTATTCTAATCTCCTGGTTGGCCTAGAGAGATGCACCCCTCCCCTCTCCAGACTGTCCACAGCTTTTATGGCCTGTGTTGGTCATTCCTTACACCTACACACACACCCCCCTCTGTATTGTGTGTGTAACAAAACAATATTCATCTTCAAACAATATGCTAACAGGCTATAGTGCATAAACATAAATCCTAACAATTTCCCCCTTTTTACACCCCCATGGGGTGTAACCAACTTATATATCCATATACTGGGTTGCCGTTGAACCCAGGAACATGAAACCTTCAACCAGGAGGATAGTTTATTATTTTTTTTATTTTTTTATTTTTTTTTGCAAAACAATATAAAAACATCAGTGGGGTTTTAGATGCCCCCTTTTGACACCCCCCAGGGTGTCATCACAACAACATGATTACATACAGAATATATATTTTAAAAATGTAACCCTCTGGTCTCTCCCTCTATACATCTTGTACCAGGTGGGCTCCTTGCCACCCGGGAACTTCAAACCTTCACAACAGGGAGGACTAATGTAATGACCTGGATAAAAAGTATATTGTTTCTTTTTATTATTATTAATTTTTATTTTTATTATACGACCACTTCACCCACAGCAAACCAAGGTCATCCTCAGTCAGACCCATCTTTCTCCTGTAGTTTGACTCAGTATCAGCATCTCCATCCGGAGCATCAAACAAAGGCATCATACCAGCAGCCTTCGCTACATCTGTAACAGATTTCTTTAGACAAGGTATGATGCAAGCAGCACAACACATTAACATAAGAAATACAACTACTAGGGTCAGAAATCCAGTAACCATCAATGTAGTGTACTTACCAAACCAACCACCCAGCCAGGGGAACAGTCCATCCTCCTCCACACCTGCAAAACCCTTTATCTCCACAGATAACTTTTCCAACCCGCTCAGAGCTTTTGAAATGCTCCCATCCGGACTGGTATTATTAGGAACAAACGTACAACACTGTTCTTCAAACATCTTACAAAACACCTCTCTGGTTGGCCAGAATCATATCTAGTGCTAGCCTATTTTGTCTAGCGGTTCGAGAGGTGGCATCCAATTGTTCAGCCATCCCTATAAGTGCGGTGTGGTTAACTCATTGTTGATTATAGTAAATATAATTGATCCAGGCAGTTTGCTTATCATCAACAATAGCTGGGCCAATAATGGGCAACAAATGCCACAGACCATCATTTCTGTTTAACGCCCAGAATTCGTGGGGGACCCCTACAGGGAACCCCAACAGGTTGGTGTGGATGTTATCTGTACCCTCGGACCAAGGAGCGTCACGTTTCTGCCGTCTCCTGGGTTGGTCCCGCGCCTCTGTGTCATGTGTAGCTCCCAGGAGTTGGTTAGCTGTAACCTTAATAATAGTCAATGGTGTTATCAGACTGGCCAAAGCACATGTGCCCTGCCAGTCTCCTTTCAAAATGGAGGTCAACCGCCTGACAGGTCCACGCATCCACCATACATCAGCAACACCTCTAGTTTGGTTCAGCCCTTCAACGGGCCAGGTGGCATTAATAGTGACATTAGTGATGCAGTAGGGAGCCTCCCATAGTCTATACCCCTACCTGTACCAGTGATACAGCTGTAATATCCCCCATATGCCTCAACTCCCCACGGTGCCTTCTGGGGGGGACTTCTGGGAACACAAGACTCAGAGCTTTACACAGGGTCGAATTTAGCTTATGGTAAAAACCCTCCAATATGCACATCCAACCTCCCCACTGCTTAGGGCAAATGGGTGAGTAGCCAGAACAGGTCTAGCATGTCCACAGATCAGTCTTTTCTATTAAGTGTTCTGGCGGTGTATCTCATATAGGCTAACCACATGTTCTCCCTACCCTCATATCCAGTTTCAGTCCCCAATTGGTCACTGTCTGCGATATCCCTTACATTTATTACCTGTACCGGATTGGAGAGCTTAGGTGATGTGGCACACGGTCTTGAAGTGGTGGAGGAGTTCGGCTGAACCTGGCCTTGGCCTGTTGGAACTGGTGGTGGTTTTGGCAGTACTGTGACGGTAACCATCCCCATCGTATCCGCCCCGATTCTTTCCAATCCCAGGGTATAGGTACCTGCATCGGAGAGCTTAATAGACTTGATGGTTAGTAGGATTTCATCACCTTTACAAACATCAGTCTGCCCCTCACTCCTTCCCCAGATAATGGGAAACCTGTCTACTTTTGTCGGGTTCCCTATGCTGTACGGGTAACCCCTCCTCCATTCCCAATAAGCACACCCATGCCCATTACACAGCTACACTGGCACACTCCTATACACAGGTGTTAAAACCAAACATTTTGGCTCAATTCTCCTGGTTCCACAAATATCTCAATTTCTTCCCTGCTTATCCAGATTAAGTGATCCTTCATGCTTGGTTAATACAAAATCCTCATCGTCTAAACTATGGGTCAGGTTACCCTCTTTAGCCTTCTCGGGGGCTCATGGTGTATCAGGAATATGGCTCCCACAAATCAGACAGCTCAGAACAACCAATACTCCTCTAAAGCCCCACCCTCTCCCAGAGAACACATCATCAGCCAGAGGCCAAGCCACACTTTCACTTCTATGAACGCTCACAGCGGGGAAAGATCGGGTATAAGGAAATCTTCAGTAGAGAGTTGGCCCCCAGTACCCTGTTGGTTCTGGTTCTGCTCCTACCCCTGTGATTGTTCGACAGAGTCAGTGTGTCTTACCCTAATACAATGTGTGATATGCCCCCCAGGTAGCTCTTTCAGTTATCCTCACTGCGAATGCAGTCACCAGGAGTGCTTGGTATGACTCCTCCCACCGTGGCTGCTTCCAGTCCTTTTTCTTTAGTGATTGGACCCAGACCCAGTCCCCTGGCCCATTCATGTGGGTAATCTCCTCCTGTAGTTCTCCTGTAGAGCATAAAATCATGGACATACGGGTTTGGTTAATTAACAGTATTTTAATGTGTTCTGCTAGAACCTCTGTCATTCTATCTGTTCTATCTGATTAGCTAGAATGTCATCCATTATTATCCTAGTCCACCATCTCTAGAAATGTTTAACTAATAGGCCACACCACAACGTGTCCTATTCCATCCCCCTTTTGATACATGGCTCCGCCCTTGTATCAATACTGGCACAAATCTAACAATTCTCTGTCAAGTGTCTTATCTACTTTAAGAGTTATCAGTGCTGTCCCTTAGTTCCTGAAACCAACCAAGTCTTCATTGTGTTTTTAAGCCCATATGCTTAAAATCAGCTTAAAATGTCCAATGGCGCCCTCTAGTGACTTTTCACCATCACTACTATCTATCACATTACCTTAAACTCAGACGCCAAGGCCCTTATATTCTCCATTTTAAGTGGCTCTTCAAGGAGGTTGATCAGACAACCCTGAAAAGTAACTTTGGAAATCATACCCCCACTTTTATGTGTGTGTATCCCTTTAAGATATTTTTTCGCTGGGAAATTTAGAAATCACCCTCTAACCCAAACGTTTACTACAAACAAAACCTAGTAGTTATAACTGTCCCTTTAACATTAGCTATCATAAACTTTTACGATTAAACTATTCTGACCTTCCTATTTTCTATTTGAAACTTTTAACAACTTCTGAAAAGTGGCTCAAAGCTATAATGCACGCATTTTCCCTCTAAATGACACAAACCATTTTCTCTGTCCCTTCTCAGTCACAACATCATTGCTTCGATAAACCAAAACCAATTTATCACCATTGTATCACTAATGTTGGATCTTGAATAGAATTTACAACATCAATCAACATCTCTTAATCAAAATTATACTGCCCGAAGTACAGTAAATAGTGTACCTGAACGGTCAAACCCATTTGCATAACGTTATTGTGTATCCCAAATACTGTCGCAGTTTTACGTTAACTATCGTAAAAGTAAAATCAACTTTCTCCACTCCCAAATTTTTTAAAACCCCATGTACCTCGCTAAATTTATATCGCAAGAATGTATTTTAGTCTCTCGGTACCAAGGCTGAGATACTAACCCGAGTCTCCCGCGCCGCAGTTAAAAAATCTTCTCCGTCATAGCCAACCCTATCTGCGCCTCCCTATCTTGCCTTCTCCATAGCATCTGCAAGTTAACCCCTTCGTAACTCTCCCTCTCTTTTTCTGGCTTCAGACAACCACACTCTAGCATCTCTACCGTCTGCTATATCAACTTTATCATTAATTGTAATCTTTCTACATCCATACTCTCAAACTCGTACATTCCTCTCCACCCCGGGCATTAGATTCACCCAAACATTCCACCGGGTTCCCCGTCGACTGGGAGCCCCTCCTTCCACTCTCTATCTCTTTCACTCCTCTCCTTACCATTATCCATCTCTAGAACAGATTTCAACTTCCTCAAAACCTTTTGTTTCTGGAGACATTATATATTCCGTGCGTATACTCACGTATGTGTGTAAATTAATTAAAAGAAATAAAATCTACCTTATTTCTCGTATAACACTTTTTTTTTTTTTTTACATAAACAAAATTAATCTCAACACATTCAACTATGCACTGTGGGTCCCCTAAGATACCAGCCCCGACTGCAATATCTAATATACTTTCATTCACGCGGTAAAATTATTCCATACAAACTTTGTGTCCCCAAACACTTTAAAACCCGCAGGTCATTCAAACTTGGTATAAGTACACCGACTTAACTCAATGTACTACATTTATTCTATAAACTTATCTTATTTCAAATATAACTGGCCCCTGGCCACTATTATTACTGTTATATTGCCGTTTATTTGCGTTCTCACCTCATATGTAGGCCCCAACCTACGTCATACAAACTTGGCTCAGCCTAGTACATTACTTTCGTTATTGTATGATATTACCCTCAATTATACTTCTAAGCCCCAACTTACGTCATACATTCAGTACATTTCATTTACACATTGCATCTTTGAACGATTTTGATCAAATAAAATTGCATTTGCCATTACCTGGTCCACGGCATTTTAGACTATTCGTATATTGGATATAAGGAATTTGGTAACTTACATCGAACAAGCGTCGCACAAAATAAATTTGGATAATGCCAATGTGCAGAACTTCAGTATTTTATACAATAGGTATCTGCTTACCTTTTTTTTTTTTTTTTTTTAAAGACCGGTCTTTGTGAGTAACGCCGTCCGACGACAGTAAAGGTATCTTAGCTGGCTCGTTCTATGTCCAGCGAGTTCCTTAACCCGGATTACGTCGGGGTCACCATGTGAACGCTGCGTGTATCACATCCGGTATCAGGATAAATAAAAAGCAAGGTCTGCTAACTTTCTTTAATTATGTTTAATTACCGCAAACAATGAATGGCAAATGCAATTTTCGTATATACGGGTTCGCTGTATCACCACCCAGGGTACACAGGGAACTGGCAGGAAGTACGTAAACAGCTGTTCTTATACCGTGATGACGTAGTTCCAACGCGTCTGTTGGCCTATCACAGTAGAGGCTGGGCGCGGTTTAGACTTTGCCCCGCCTTTGCTGGCCCTCGGATTTGTCCAAGCCCCTTGGCGCGTTCCTTTTGTCCACATCTGGTTGCTGGGTAGATTAGATCCGTCTTGTGTCTGTCGATTCTACACTGAAACAGTTCCTAATATGGTATTGTCCAGTATTCTAATCTCCTGGTTGGCCTAGAGAGATGCACCCCTCCCCTCTCCAGACTGTCCACAGCTTTTATGGCCTATGTTGGTCAGTCCTTACACCTACACACACCCCCCCCTCTGTATTGTGTGTGTGTGTAAAAAAACAATATTCATCTTCAAACAATATGCTAACAGGCTATAGTGCATTAACATAAATCCTAACACGAGGTAGCGTCGTCAGACTGGCCAGTGGCAGCTTCAGAGGTAGCGTTGTCAGACAGGCCAGTGGCAGCTTCAGAGGTAGCGTCGTCAGACGGGCCAGTGGCAGCTTCGTCAGACGGGCCAGTGGCAGCTTCAGAGGTAGCGTCGTCAGACGGGCCAGTGGCAGCTTCAGAGGTAGCGTCGTCAGACGGGCCAGTGGCAGCTTCAGAGGTAGCGTCGTCAGACGGGCCAGTGGCAGCTTCAGAGGTAGCGTCGTCAGACGGGCCAGTGGCAGCTTCAGAGGTAGCGTCGTCAGACGGGCCAGTGGCAGCTTCAGAGGTAGCGTCGTCAGACGGGCCAGTGGCAGCTTCAGAGGTAGCGTCGTCAGAGGACAGGGCATCATTTGCCGGAGAGCTACCATGGTTTGGAGAAGCTTGGGATTCTACTTCATTAGTCTCGAAATACTCTAGAGAGAAAACATAAAGGAACAGTTGGGTATTCTACAGCAACACAGCTGTTCTACACGGTCTAGGCCAAATTGCCATTAGAATGTTGAGCAACATGAACCCAACACAGATTTAAAAGTATATGTTTCAGGCCGTACCTTCTGTCTTGTTTAGCGTCAGACCCTATGGATCGGAGCAAGGCCAGGGCATGCACAATGGAGACGTCATTTGATGACAGCTCTGAAAAACGTAGGTTAAGGTACACAAGCAAAATGACCAAATCAAAGGGTTTGACAACATTATTTAGACAACTGAGTTACTCTATGGTGTTGAATGAGTGTCAAGCACAGCAGCACCATAGACACAGTACAAAGCTAGAAGGGTTGTGGAAAGAAACACTTACCTCCAAGTCTCCTCTGCAGAGAGACTTGCTCTTGCTTCTGGGACTTTCCAACAAGGTAACAAGAAACTGAGGAGAAAGTGTTGACAGAAGTTGAGTTGACACAAAATAGCTACATATATTAATAATAGCAGATGACCAATGCGGAACAAACAGACAGTCAAATTTTAATCTCCAACTGATAAAGTTGAGCATATTTCCCAAACAAATGCCTTCAATCCAAATAAAACATTAGTGAACCAACCTTTCACAACCCCCACAGTCAACACAAAGAGCAGCAATTCTCTCACACCTCCCATGATCATGAAAATAGTCTGTGTTATCAACAGGTAATATCTTCACATGGCCTGTATGAGGCTTATATAGGCCACTAATGACAGTTTACCTGACATGGTCTCAGATCAGCAGTAGAAAGAAGTAGGCCATATTGTTTTAGGTGTAATATTCAAAGATATTAGGGGGAAATAAACACTGTACCCAAATCCACTTTTTACAATGCTCCTGGGAAATGGGTAGGCCTCCACCATATAGTCCTCACAGTTTTACAGCTGTGTTATATTCCTTTATTTACATAGATCACATACATAAATATATATGTTAGCTGTAGGTAGCTTTGGGATAAAATTCCCATATTGTATTGTTACTAACATGAATCATAAATATCATATATTCCTCATTTGCTCTGTAGGAGGTTCGTCATATGAAGGACATTCAAGTGGATGTGACCCCTAACCTGCAATAGGGGCTCAGTGGGGTGACAGACATCCTGTAACGGATCTCCAAGCTAGTGTCTGAGGACCTGGAGGAGGCTGTGTCTACAGCTGTGGTTCAGGACATGCATGGTAACCTACCCTAACCTCACTGTATGAAGGATTTTATTTTTATGGATAGTCATCTCCAATCAGTTCAAATATTACTGTTGTTGATAACACACATTACTAAAATTATTCACACTTGTCTTCCTATTTCCACATAATCTGTCATGGTTCCCCACCCCAACAGGGCATAAAACCAACCTCTCTTTATTGCTACTGCCAAATCCAACAGCATTCGAGTATCTTATTGCTTTTCTTCTAACCCTGAATGGCAACTTTTTATCCTAGTACACAAGCATGTCACTTTATCCATCCACACCCACTCTACTGCCGCATGGCCACTGCGGCTGAGACTTTCACCCTCTCGTTGCAGGTATAGCAGGTAACCAACCCCACCCTAGGAGTTACCCTCTACAGGTATCAACCTGTTCGGGTTTACCTTCCAGGACTTACCATATACCACAAAGCTACGACCGGTCGTAATACAATTGGATTACTGAATAAGCTCAGGCTTTCTAGGTCCGTACCCTATAATTGGTTCAGCCTACGACTCTCATCTCCCCAAGTTGTCAGAACTAGTGATAACAGGTGTAGGAACTGTGCCTACCTTGTTTTTTTTTTGTTTTTTTTTGTTTGTTTTTTTTGGGGTGGATCAGCTTAATATTGCGGAAAGAATGTTGCTTCCAATGTAATTGTCTGCATCATTTCCAATCCCCCATATTTTTTTGGGTAAATATATATATCCATACACGCATGCATACATATATACATATATACATACACATACCTATATAGACATACATACTTTTTTAAAGAATATACCTTTATTATTATTCCCCGCAACCCTACCACCGCTCCCCCAATTGGAGTAAACTAATAAACACTTCTGCTTTTACCTTCAATTTATACATCTTATACCTATTTTACAGACACAGACTACTTTATAATAGTTCTCTCTTGTTTGTTCTTAGTCCTTCCTCTATTTCTGTTGTCCATCCAATTTTATTTCCACTTGTAACTGTGCTATTTCACAAAAGCTCCGCACCTATACAAATTTCACAGATCCCGTATGCCCTACATTGTTTATCTTGTTATTAGTCCCACCCTTCAGTTCCACTCAACCCTTCCCATCTATCTTCCAACATCATCCATTTCGGATTTTTATTTGCCATATATTTTTCAACTGTGCTGTGATGCTTCACAAAAGATTTGAACCTTCCTATTCTCATAGCTTCTACAGATTGTAAATTAAAAATAAACATTTTTGCTAAAATAATTATTATATTATTGATTGATTGACTATGGCTTTTCAAATCCCCCAGTATTGCTATCTGTAGCGTTAGTTCTAGGCAAATGTTGCAATTCTTCAGCCATTCCTGGACCTGTGACCAAAAACGAGCTACATATGGACAATACCAAAATAAATGATCTAATGACTCTGCCTCCTCACAACAGAATCTGCAGAGCTGGGAAGATTGTATACCCCATATATATAACATTCTATTAGTTGCAAGAATTTTGTACAGTAATTTAAATTGAAAAATTCGAAGTTTTGAATCCGGCGTTGTTTTGCGTATCAATTCATAAACCATGTGCCATGGAATGGGTACATCGAAAATCTCTTCCCAACTATTTTGCAATTTATATGGCACAGCTGTCAGTTTTTTGGTCCTTAAATGAAATTGGTATATGTTTTTATTTATCACACTTTTCTTTAACCATTTATGTTCTTTAATACAGGGCCGACATACAAGTTCCTTACTTTTTTCCCCTTCTACTTGCCTCTTCCATTTTTGTGGTAATGCTGCAATTAATTGGTTGTAATTTTGGGTAGAGCAGACATTTCCATATGTCTGTGTTAGCTGCATGTGTGACATAACTCCACCAGTCCTATTTATGATATCATTCACAAAAATTATACCTTTTTTAAACATTTCTTCGATAAATACAGTTTTTTTATCAATTACTATATTTGAATTTAACCACAATATTTGTTGTACTATTTGTTCCGTCCTTTCAGGTGGATTAAACTGAAATTGCAACCAACTTTCTAAGGCTTGTTTAAAAAATAAGGATATTTTGGAGATTATTTCCTTTTCAAACAACCGAAAGTGAGCAGGTGTAATCTGAATAAAGGGAAAAAGGCCCTTCTTGAACATAGGATGAGACATTCGTACCAATTTACTAGAGAACCAGTTTGGATTTAAGTATAACTTTTGTATGACTGATGCCTTTAGTGAGAGGTCTAATGCTTTAATATTTAATAATTTCTGCCCTCCGAATTCATATTCGTTATATAAATAGGCCCTTTTAATTTTATCTGGCTTGCCGTTCCAAATAAAATGGAATATTTTTTGTTCATATAATTTAAAAAGCAGGTCACTAGGTGTAGGCAAAACCATAAGCAAATAGGTAAACTGTGATATGACTAAAGAGTTAATCAGGGTGATTTTTCCACAAATAGACAAGTATTTTCCTTTCCATGGTAGCAAGATCTTATCTATTTTTGCTAACTTTCTATAAAAATTTATTGGAGTGAGATCATTTCTTTCTTTTGGGATTTTTATACCGAGTATGTCCACATCTCCGTCAGACCATTTAATTGGTAAACTACATGGCAATATAAAATGTGTATTTTTTAGTGATCCAATACGTAATATGGTACATTTATCATAATTTGGTTTTAATCCAGAGAGGATAGCAAAGGTATCTAGATCCTCTATGAGGCCGTGGAGAGACTCTAGTTGTGGTTTTAAAAGAAAACATGAATCATCAGCGTACAATGACACCTTAGTTTTTAAGCCACGGATTTCTAATCCATTAATATTAATGTTTGATCTAATTTTAACAGCTAACATTTCGATGGCAATAATAAATAGATATGCCGATAGTGGACAACCTTGTTTTACTCCTCTAGATAGTTTAAAACTTTCTGAGATGTAGCCATTATTTACTATTTTACACCTAGGGTTACTATACATAATTTTAACCCATTTTATAAGAGATTCCCCAAAATTGAAATATTCTAGGCATTTATATATAAACTCCAGTCGTACTTTATCAAAAGCCTTTTCAAAATCAGCTATGAAAACCAGACCTGGTGTCCCCGATATTTCATAGTGTTCTATTGTTTCCAGTACTTGCCTTATATTATCTCCAATGTATCGTCCATGTAAAAAACCTGTCTGATTAGGATGAATAATATCTGACAAAACTTTTTTTATTCTATGCGCCAAGCATTTTGCTAGGATTTTTGCATCACAACACTGAAGTGTAAGAGGTCTCCAATTTTTTAATTGGACTGGATCTTTATATATACCACTTGGGTCCTGTTTCAGTAATAACGATATCAGACCTTCTTGTTGCGTGTCTGATAATCTACCATTTATATAGGAGTGGTTAAAACAAGCTAATAATGGTCCTTTGAGTATATCAAAAAAAGTTTTGTATACTTCCACTGGTATGCCATCCAGCCCTGGAGTTTTCCCATCCTTAAAGGCCCCAATTGCATCAAGCAGTTCCTCCTCTGTAATTTGGCCTTCACATGAGTCTTTCTGTACAGATGTTAATTTTACATTATTAATAGGAAAAAAATCCATACAATTAGTTTCAGTTAGTGGAGATGGAGGAGCCTGAAACGAAAACATATTCTTAAAGTACTTTACTTCCTCTTTCAAAATATCATTTGGTGAATCATGCGTGACTCCATCATTTGTAACAAGTTTTAATACATTTTTTTTGGTAGCATTTCTATATTGAAGATTGAAAAAGAATTTGGTGCATTTTTCCCCATATTCCATCCAGTTCGCTTTATTTTTATAATATATTACACTGGATCTTTCTTGAATAAGTTCCTCCATTTCTTTTTGTTTTTCCTCTAACTTATTCTGTGCCTCTATGGTACTGTTTTTATTGCTATCTAACTGTACTGTTAGTCCTTCAATTTCCTTTGTTAATATGGACTCTTTTGATCTAAATTCCCTTTGTTTTATAGATGAGTACTGAATTGCATGGCCTCTAAAGGCTGTGCCTACCTTGTTTCTGTTTCACTGATTCAGAATCTCTAGTTCGACTGCAAATCGTGGTGAACCCTGCTCGCAGTGCCAACTGTTAGGTTCTAATTCTCAGAGTAAAAACTCGATGGACACTATGAAAGCTTAAACCAAGTTTATTCTTCCCAGAGGGTCAAGACAGCTGCATTAGACAAAAAACATATTCACACAAGCACTGATATTTAATCCTTTCTCCTATGCTGAGTCTACTCCTACACCTCTGAACAGCCAATGCATCTCTGTTGCTCGACAGAACCTTTGTGATATCTGTTCTTCCTCACTTCATCTGACCTGACCGCTACCCCAAAGTGCTCACTCCTCCCCAACTCAAGGCTGTCATGGTGATTGGTACCAGACTGTGTCTGGTAGATTTTTCAACCAGAAATTTGCATAGTGTAGCTCTAACTCCAAAAAGTTTTGGGAGGCGGAGCTAGCATGTTGGAGTGAACGGCGGTGTGTGAGAGGCTCCTGCAACTTTTTTGCGAAATAATCTAACTTAACCTACTTTATGATACTTTTTACAACAAACGTTTCTTTCTAATACAACATCGTAACTTTCTGTGTAAAAATGCCGAGTAATAAGCGACCAAAGGACAATAAATCCACATCGGAGGCCTACTCCACACCAAACAACGAGACAGGCATGGCGGAAGGCACAGGCAACAACGTGACACTTAAAGAACTTACCCAGGCTTTGGGAGAACTACGTGTTGCTTTAGCTGAGGATCTTAAGGCTACTATTGCTGAACTGGACACCAAAATCGAGGGCACCATTCGAGCGGTCGCTTCGCAGGGCCAGAGTATTGTGGACCTTGAGAGGGCTTCTGAATTCAGCGCTGGTAGGATCGACGAGTTAGAGAAGCTGTGCTCGTCACTACAGGGTAGTGTGCAGAGGCTTTCTGTGAAAGTGGTCGACCTGGAGGGCCGTTCCAGACGTAATAACCTTCGCGTTGTTGGTCTGGCAGAGGGGGTAGAGGCGGGCTCTCGCCCCACCGACTTCTTCGCCAAGCTATTGAAGGATGCAATGGGATCGGATGTTTTGGCTTCGGACCCCCAGCTGGACCGTGCACATCGCGCCCCTGTCCCAGTGCCTGGACCGGGTCAACGCCCTCGCCCAGTAATCATCTGTTGTCACAGTTTCAAGACCAAGGATCTTATCCTGCGCGAGGCCCGAATGAGGGGCAACCTGTTACATAAAGGGCACCCCTTCCGTGTCTATGATGATTATGCGCCCGATGTGGCAAAGGACCGTGGCGGCTACAGAGATGTCATGACCAAACTCTACAAACTCCATCTTCGCCCAGCCTTGCTCTTCCCTGCAAGACTAAGAATTACCCCGCCCTCCGGTGAGAAGATTTGGCTCTCCTCGGTTTTGGACGCAGAGAAGTTTATCCGGGAACATACGCCAATCCCCCGTACAGGTTAGAGTGCCTTGTCATTGTGTGTTAGGGTCTGCTCATGGAATCGAATCCATACTAAACCATAACGGGTGAAACCGTATTGAACGGTCTCAACAAGGGCTACCGAACATGTAAGATGCTGTGGAGGGCGGTCTTGGCTCTCAATTAAAGTCACTTTCATTCTGGCTGTGTTCAGAGCGATGCCTATTTAGGATGCCTTCCAGGTTTGATCATTGACACTTTCGGATGAATATACTTATATTCCCCCATTTTTTTGTTTTGTTTCGTTATTTATTTTTTAATTCTTACATTTATTGTTATTACAATACCATTTATTTAAAGCTTGCAGGGGACTGGGGGTGATGGTGGGGAAGGGGCAGACACAGACACCTGGATAGCAAGTTGTTGTTTTGTGCCGTTCTGCCTTTGTTATAGCCGAGGGCCGCTCTCCCGATTAGATCCCCACCAGCCCTCTGTAGTGTCTATGTAGGTGTGCGTACATATAATTATTATTTGTACTTTATAATTATTTTCTCTTAGCATTTTACTATTATGTATGTGTATATTTTAAATTAGTGTAGATTATTACTCTGGGGCATGAATGTTTCTGTATGTATGGGTATGTATGTGTATATGCGCATATGTATATATGTATGGGTGTGTGTGTGTGTATATGTATATATTTTTTTTAAATATATACTTTTATATGTATTTTTTGGGGATGTGTGTGTGTGTGTGTGTATGTGTGTGTATGTGTTTGTATGTATATATATATGTGTGTATGTATATATATATATATATATATATGGGTATGTATGTATATATATATGTGTGTATGTATATATATATATATATATATATGGGTATGTATGTATGTGTATGTGTGTGTATGTATACATGTATATAACCTTTTTATTTATTTACTTTCTGACTGGGGGATACGTTTAATTTAGAAAAATTCTTGTTTCCGATCTAACCCACAATATGTAAATGTACGGCTGTCTAAGTTGGTTGCTGATGGTTCATGTTTAGACCGGCAGTGCTTAGCAAAATAATCTTGTGATGCTATATCTTGCTTATCTCAGGGATAGATAGACCCAAGATGACGCTTAAGTGCGCAATATGTTTAAGTTGCAACTTATTCTCTTTAGGTTTATTAGATGCTAATTGGACACTTTATTCGCGGGAGCCTCCTCAGTTCATATGTTAGTAGAAGTTCTAGGATAGTGAGAGGTGAACGTACAGTTGGGATTTTATTTTTGTTTTACCTCTTGTTCGAGGTCGCGCCGTGCTTTTTTGGCATCGGCCAGACAATGTGTTTATTTTTTATTTTTTTTTATTTTTTTCTCTCCTATTTGTGTATGCCTGTTAAAGGTGGGTTGATCGGGGGGGTAAATAGTGGGGAAAGTAGGGGAACAGGGTGGGAAGTAAAGGGGCTTGCAGGGGGGGAGGGGCTGGTTGGATACTGCTCGGGTGTAGCTGCTACATATGCTGATCGTGATGGTTTGGTGCGCTTTCTTACCTTTTTATTGAGTTACAAGTTATGCAGGCCACCATAGGAACTACAAATGAGAGGGGGGCGGGGCTCACATTCACTTCCTGGAATGTCAAGGGTTTAAACGAACCAATTAAGAGAGGCAAGGTCCTAGCCCACTTGAAAGCACTCTCGTCTGATATTATATTTTTGCAAGAAACCCATCTGAAAAATAATTCTCACAGCAGACTTAAATGTAGGTGGGTGGGGCAAGTGTATCACTCTAACTTCTCTGCCAAAACGAGAGGCACAGCGATTCTGGTACGGAAAGGAATTCCCTTTCTACATAAAACCACTATTGTGGATAAAGAGGGTCGTTATGTGATCGTAATAGGAGAGATCCACTCTACTTCTGTAACTCTACTAAATATCTATGGGCCAAACATTGATAACCCCTCTTTTTTCAAAAGAGTCCTTGCCCTGATTCCAGATATCTCCCATACTAACCTGATCATTGGAGGGGACCTTAACTGTGTGCTAGACCAATATTTGGACAGATCCTCTACCCGGCGAACCCCCACCTCCTATTCAAGTGAATTCTTGAATACCTACATAAAGAATTCTAACTTATTTGATATATGGAGGATCACTAACCCCCCCTTTCACTCTCATGTTCACAATGTTTATACTCGAATTGACTACTTTTTGGTTGATGCTAAACTACTCCCCTATACCTGTAATGTGAAGTATCATGATATTATAATCTCGGACCACAGTCCACTCACCTTCTCCCTGAGATTGGGTGACATTGTACCAAACGAGAGGGTCTGGAGGTTAAATCCTCAGCTCCTCACAGAACCAACATTCTGTGAACATCTTAAAGACCAAATAACATTTTTCTTTGATACCAACGACAACACAGAGACTTCCCCAGCATTACTGTGGGAAACACTTAAGGCTTATTTGAGAGGCTGTATCATCTCCTATCAGACTGCCAGGAGTAGGCAAAACAAGGGAAAATTGGTAGAACTGGAGGGACAAATTCACTTACTGGATAGGGAGAATGCTAGACATCCATCTATGGAGAAACATAAAACAATTACCTCTTTAAAATTTGAATATAATCAGATTCTCTCAGCTAAAATTGCTAAATCTTTTCTCTACGCCAAGCAAAAATATTTTGAGTTTGGTGACAAACCACACAAATTACTCGCCAGACAACTTCGAAAAAATGTGAGTGACCGAATGATTCACAAAGTTAAATCTGCATCTGGGGAATTACTCTCTTCCCCCAAAGACATCAATGACAGATTCCGTCAGTTTTATGAGACTCTATATACATCTAAAGCCGATTCTAACCCCTTAATTATGCAAAACTTTTTGGATGACTGTAATCTTCCTGCCCTGAACCAGGAAGATTCTAACTTCCTGAATGAGGAAATATCTCTTGAAGAAATTCGAGAAACAATCAAAACTCTAAAGAGTGGCAAGACCCCGGGCCCAGATGGATACCCTGGTGAATTCTATAAAACATTCAGCAACATGCTCTCTCCCTACCTGCACAAAATGTTGGTTCAGGCCAGAGAGGATGGAGCTCTCCCATCTACTTTGGATGAAGCATTCATTACAGTTATACATAAGAAGGGTAAAGATCCGGAAGAGGTAGGGTCATACAGACCAATATCCCTCCTCAATACAGACCAAAAGATTTTAGCAAAAACCCTGGCTAACAGGCTTAGCACTTTAATTGGCAAACTGGTCCATTCGGACCAGACCGGCTTTATCCCGAACAGAAACTCATTCTTCAATCTCAGGCGCCTCTTCAACATTATGTATTCTCAGAGGTTACCAAACGTGGACCTTGCCATTATATCTCTTGACGCCGAGAAGGCTTTTGACCAAGTTGAGTGGTCCTATCTATTCAAAGTCCTACAGAAATTTAATATTGGAGATGGGTTCATAAATTGGATCCAGCTTTTATATAGGAACCCCTGTGCGAGAATACTCACTAACCAATCATTGTCGCCCCGATTTAACCTCTACAGAGGGACAAGGCAGGGTTGTGCGCTGTCGCCTATGCTCTTCGCCCTAATCATTGAACCTCTCGCTCAGGCGATTAGATCTGATGCAGCAATACACGGCTATAATACTAAAGATACTCTAAATAAGATTTCCCTATACGCAGATGACATTCTCCTCTATGTAACAGAACCCCAAGCTAGTATTCCAGCTATTCTTGATGTGATTAATTTGTTTGGTACCTTCTCGGGATACAGAATAAATTGGAACAAGAGTGAATTAATGCCCATACGGTTACAAAACACCTCCTGGCTAGAACATCTTCCAGTTAAGTTATCTTCAGAAAAATTTACCTATCTAGGAATTGTAGTTACCAAACAATACTCCTTACTATTTAAAGAGAATTTCCCCTCGCTGATGCAAAAACTAAAGACAAACATACAATTTTGGAGAACTCTCCCAATTTCTCTGCTCGGAAGAATTAATGCCATTAAAATGGTCTTCCTCCCACAACTGCTCTACCTATACCAGAACATCCCAGTATTCATACCTAAATCCTTTCATAAACAACTGGACTCAATTATCAATCCTTTCATCTGGGATTATAAAACACACAGGATAGGTAAAAAACACCTCTGCAAATCCAAGATGGAAGGAGGATTGTCTCTCCCAAATTTTATATTTTATTATTGGGCCGCTAACCTCCGCGCGGTTACGTTTTTGCTGGATGACGCACGTCCGTCACCCAGCTGGCTTAATATGGAGCGGGAGGAGTGTCACCCCTTCTCTATTGGTGCTGTGATTTTGTCGCCTGTCAATCTGGAGAGGTCACTTTATCGTAACAATCCTATTATACATTGCACAGTCCGAATCTGGAAGCAAATTAAAACCCACTTTGAGCTTAGACCAATGTCATTCATGCTCCCTGTTGCCAGGAACCCCTCCTTTGCCCCCTCCAACCTTGATAACACCTTTGAGCAATGGGGAGAGTTGGGGATAAGTACCATAGGGGATTTATATATAGAAGGGACCTTTGCTTCCTTTGAGTTGCTGAGGGAAACTTGTAATCTTCCCAGAAGTAACTTTTTCAGATACCTACAAATCAGAGACTATGTTAGGAAACACCTCCCAACATTTGGGAACGCTAAGCCTTCCATGTTTGACGGATGCATAAAAACATCCCCCACCTCAGACAAACTGATATCTCGTTTATATGATTCTTTTCAATCGGTTAGCACACCCTCTACAGATGCCATTAAGGCAAAATGGGAGGAAGAACTAGGGACTGACATTTCGATGGCAGACTGGGAAGATAGCTTGGAGTATATCCACACCTGCTCCATTAACTCCAGACATCGGCTCATACAATTCAAGGTATTACACAGATTACACTATTCCAAAACCAAACTGCATAGGATATTTCCTGATACATCCCCTATGTGTAATAAATGTCAGGCTGCACAGGGTACACTTCTCCACTGCTTTGCCCTATGCTCTAGCTTGTATGGTTACTGGTGTGGAATTTTTAGGATCCTCTCTGAAGTTCTGGAGACTTCAATTGACCCAGACCCGCTTCTGATAATCCTGGGAGTGTCTGATTCCCGAATCGGATTAACCAACCCCCAAAAACAACTCATCTCTTACAGTCTCATTTCGGCAAAAAAACTAATCTTGTTGTTCTGGAAAAAGAGGGAAGCGCCCACTACCAAATTATGGCTCAGCGAATTGGCAAACACTGTACACTTAGAAAGGATTAGATATATTCTGAACAATAAATTATCAACATTTGATCAGATCTGGCAGCCTTTCCTCTCTTACTTGGACCATTCGGCGCTGTGAATTTGTACTTTTTAACGCACTCTCAATTGTAATATTTTAATCCACCTCTGGGCAGCACGTGCTGGCACCGCCACCCGAGCAGTGGGGAGGGGAATAAGGGGAAGGGATAAAGGGGGGGAGGGATAAAGGGGGGGAATAAGGGGGGGGTGACACCCACCCTCTTTCTTTCTACCTGTCCTTGTTTTGTATGTCTTGTTTTGTAATAATTGTTTTGTACCCAGAACTCTGGATCTTTTTATTTCTGTCTGCTCTTTTATGTTTAGTTAAAAATTGTATACCTGCCTTTCATACCTATACACCATTCCTGTGTGTGTTCAATAAAAAATATTTGAACAAAAAGTTTTGGGACACTGTAAAGTCCATGGAGAACAAGAGCACCTCCTCCCAGCTGCCCACTGCATTGAGGCTAGGTAACACGGTCACCACCGATAAATCCATGATAATCGAAAATTTCAATAAGCGATTCTCTACGGCTGGCCATGTTTTCTTCCTGGCTACCCCAACTCCGGCCAACAGCTCCGCACCCCCCGCAGCTACTTGCCCGAGCCTCCCCAGCTTCTCCTTCACCCAAATCCAGGTAGCAGATGTTCTGAAAGAGCTGCAAAAACTGGACCCGTACAAATCAGCTGGGCTAGACAATCTGGACCCTCTCTTTCTAAAATTATCCGCCGCCATTGTTGCAACCCCTATTACCAGTCTGTTCAACCTCTCTTTCGCATCGTCCGAGATCCCTAAAGATTGGAAAGCTCTTCAAAGGGGGTGACACTCTAGACCCAAACTGTTATAGACCTATATCCATCGTGCCCTGCCTTTCTAAAGTCTTCGAAAGCCAAGTTAATAAACAGATCACTGACCATTTCGAATCCCACCGTACCTTCTCCGCTGTGCAATCCAGTTTCCGAGCTGGTCATGGGTGCACCTCAGCCACGCTCAAGGTACTAAACGATATCATAACCGCCATCGATAAAAGACAGTACTGTGCAGCCGTCTTCATCGACCTGGCCAAGGCTTTCGACTCTGTCAATCATCGTATTCTTATCGGCAGACTCAACAGCCTTGGTTTCTCAAATGACTGTCTCGCCTGGTTCACCAACTACTTCGCAGACAGAGTTCAGTGTGTCAAATTGGAAGGCCTGTTGTCCGGACCTCTGGCAGTCTCTATGGGGGTACCACAGGGTTCAATTCTCGGGCCGACTCTTTTCTCTGTATATATCAACGATGTCACTCTTGCTGCGTGTGATTCCCTGATCCACCTCTATGCAGACGACAGCATTCTGTATACATCTGGCCCTTCTTTGGACACTGTGTTAACTAACCTCCAAACGAGCTTCAAAGCCTCCTTCACTCACGCCGCCTAACTTACCCTAGTAAAACTGACTATCCTACCAATCCTCGACTTTGGCGATGTCATCTACAAAATAGCTTCCAATACTCTACTCAGCAAACTGGATGCAGTCTATCACAGTGCCATCCGTGTTGTTACCAAAGCCCCTTATACCACCCACCACTACGACCTGTATGCTCTTGTCGGCTGGCCCTCGCTACATATTCGTCGCCAGACCCACTGGCTCCAGGTCATCTATAAGTTTATGCTAGGTAAAGCTCCGCCTTATCTCAGCTCACTGGTCACGATAACAACACCCACCCGTAGCACGCGCTCCAGCAGGTATATCTCACTGGTTATCCCCAAAGCCAACACCTCTTTTGGCCGCCTTTCCTTCCAGTTCTCTGCTGCCAGTGACTGGAACGAATTGCAAAAATCGCTGAAGCTGGAGACTTACATTTCACTCACTAACTTTAAATATCAGCTATCTGAGCAGCTAACCGATCACTGCAGCTATACATAGTTCATGTGTAAATAGCCCACCCCAATCTACCCACCTCATCCCCATATTGTTTTTATTTACTTTTCTGCTCTTTTGCACACCAGTATCACTATTTGCACATCATCATCTGCTCATCTTTCACTCCAGTGTTAGTCTGCAAAATGTTTATTACTTTGAAACTATGGCCTATTTATTGCCTTACCTCCTTACGCCATTTGCACACGTGTATAGACTTTCTTTTTTTCTATTGTGTTATTGACTGTACGCTTGTTTATTCCATGTGTAACTCTGTGTTGTTGTTTGTGTCGCACTGCTTTGCTTTATCTTGGCCAGGTCGCAGTTGTAAATGAGAACTTGTTCTCAACTAGCTTACCTGGTTAAATAAAGGTGAAATAAACAAAAAATCCCAGAGGATCCCAGATGGCTAACAATAACATATCCTGACATAATGTAAACGTTATACATTAAGCGCTCTCCCTCAGTGACATGAATTAGTATATTTCATATTCTCAGAACCCAACAGTAGGTTTTAAGGTGTGGCTGCATGTTTGTCGTGGACGCATTGTCACTCTTGATGTTCTTTTTCCAGATTGCAAGTGAAACACCTTTAGATGTAAGTGCCAGTTGGTAACTTTCTCACACTTGCTTGTTTAAGGTATGGATGCAACACCCCAGTATGTCTGCAGGGGCTGGTCACTGAGATTTACCATGTTTCACATGCTACTAGACTAACCTTCCAAGTAAATATGTTACAAGTCTGAACTGGCAGTCCTTGTCTTTCCTCAACTAATTGAAACCTCAGGGACAGACATGCTAAACGACTTTGATGTCAGAGCTCCCATCAGCCCTCTACACCTCGCTGTGAGTAAAGCCTACCTGCTCCTGAAGTGGTCTCCATATGACAAATGGTACCCTATTCCCTCTTTAGTACACTACTTTTGACCAGATCCTTATAGGCCCTGATCAAAAGTAGTTAACTACATAGGGAATAGGGTGCTATCTGGGATGCAGGCATGGTGTTGATTTTCCACAGGAAGTTGACTGTCCAGACAGACTCACACACCAAATTCCTATCTATTCCTGATTAGTGTGAAATACATGCATATTCTACACAGTGATGATGAGGATGACTTCCTTATTTTGCCATTTGAGTTAATCAACCTCAGAGGAGAAGTAGAGTGTTTGTTTCTCAATCCCACGCTTGGCAGGGACCTCAGATGTTGATGCTGGGCGGGAGCAAAAATGGGCTCCCGATTGAAAGACTCTGGTCTACTTTAGAGGTCTAGCACTGTATTTCTGTTCGGGCGTACCACTGGTCTACTATAGGACATTGATTATATTAAGAGTGTATATCTATTCAGGCGTACCACTGGACTTTGCTTGAGACTGTGTTTGTGTTTCTATTCAGGCGTACCACGGCCACCACCATGCTATGGAGGTCCTGGTTCAGTCTCTGCTGGATCTAGACGTGAGGGACAGCCAGGGGCGCACCCTCTGGACCTGTCTGCCTTAAAATGCCATGTGGAGTGTGTTGACGTCCTCATCAACCAGGGAGCCTCCATCCTGGTTAAATACTTCACCCTAAAGAGGACCCCCATCCACGCTGCAGGTACACATAGGATATCACACAGAGCTTCTGTAATTAAAAAGTTTTCCTGACCAAGATGGCCATTTGTTTGGTAATGTTGCTAGGACGACAATGTCCACTCTAGGGATGTTACATGGTATAGTGTGAACATTCCCACTAGACACTGATCTAAGGTCATTTTTTGTCATGTTTTCCACTAATGATTGAGGATCTAGGGAGGGTAAGCTGATCCTACATCAATGCACAGGGGAGACTTCTATCCTGAGCCAGGTACACAGCTAGCAGGTGACAGGCTTCGATGGCCTCAGCCCCAAAATTCTTTATTATCTGCTGTGTTAACATCTTGAGGATGTCATCTACCAACACCATTGTTCTACAAATCTGTCTGTTCATGTGAAGGTTATAGTCATCCAGCAATCTGCTCATATCCTCTCTGTTTATCCTCCTCCAGCTACCAACGGTCAATCATCTCACATTCTTATATCCTCTCTGTTTATGCTCCTTTAGCTACCAATGGTCAATCATCTGACATTCTTATGTCCTCTCTGTTTATCCTCCTCTAGCTACCAACGGTCAATCATCTGACATTCTTATATCCTCTCTGTTTATCCTCCTCCAGCTACCAACGGTCAATCATCTGACATTCTTATATCCTCTCTGTTTATCCTCCTCTAGCTACCAACGGCCAATCATCTGACATTCTTATATCCTCTCTGTTTATCCTCCTCCAGCTACCAATGGTCAATCATCTCACATTCTTATATCTTCTCCGTTTTTCCACCTCTAGCTACTGAAGGTCAATCATCTCACATTCTTATATCCTCTCTATTTATCTTCCTCTAGCTACCAACGGCCAATCATCTGACATTCTTATATCCTCTCTGTTTATCCTCCTCCAGCTACCAATGGTCAATCATCTCACATTCTTATATCTTCTCCGTTTTTCCACCTCTAGCTACTGAAGGTCAATCATCTGACATTCTATATCCTCTCTGTTTATCCTCCTCTAGCTACCAACGGTCAATCATCTGACATTCTTATATCCTCTCTGTTTATCTTCCTCTAGCTACCAACGGTCAATCATCTGACATTCTTATATCCTCTCTGTTTATCCTCCTCTAGCTACCAACAGTCAATCATCTGACATTCTTATATCCTCTCTGTTTATCCTCCTCTAGCTACCAACAGTCAATCATCTGACATTCTTATATCCTCTCTGTTTATCCTCCTCCAGCTACCAATGGTCAATCATCTCACATTCTTATATCTTCTCCGTTTATCCTCCTCTAGCTACTGAAGGTCAATCATCTGACATTCTTATATCCTCTCTGTTTATCTTCCTCTAGCTACCAACGGTCAATCATCTGACATTCTTATATCCTCTCTGTTTATCCTCCTCTAGCTACCAACGGTCAATCATCGGACATTCTTATATCCTCTGTTTATCCTCCTCCAGCTACCAATGGTCAATCATCTGACATTCTTATATCCTCTCTGTTTATCCTCCTCTAGCTACCAACGGTCAATCATCTGACATTCTTATATCCTCTCTGTTTATCCTCCTCTAGCTACCAACGGTCAATCATCTGACATTCTTATATCCTCTCTGTTTATCCTCCTCCAGCTACCAACGGTCAATCATCTGACATTCTTATATCCTCTCTGTTTATCTTCCTCTAGCTAACAACGGTTATTCGGAGTGTTTGCGTTTGCTGATTGGAAATGCTGACCTCCAGAGTGCAGTGGATGTTCAAGACGGGAATAGACAGTAACTCATTTGGGTTTCGGATACAATTCCTGAAATAAAGAGATTTTGACACTAGGGCTTCATCCCAAATGGCAACCTATACCCTACTTGATGCACTACTTTAAACCAAAGCCCTATGGGCTCAGGTCAACAGTAGTGTACGATATAGGGAATAGGTTGCCATTTGGGACTCAGCCTGGTTATTACCAGTTTGTAATATGACCTGTTGTCTTGTGTATCAGAACCCCTCTGATGCTGTCGGTGCTGAGCGGACA
This sequence comes from Salvelinus namaycush, assembly GCF_016432855.1. Taxonomy (NCBI): domain Eukaryota; kingdom Metazoa; phylum Chordata; class Actinopteri; order Salmoniformes; family Salmonidae; genus Salvelinus; species Salvelinus namaycush. Next base: position 102,163 of record NW_024058831.1, read on the forward strand.
CACAGACTGTGTGTACTCATTGCTCAACAAGGGAGCCAGAGACAAATGGCACAGAACAGCTCTACACAGAAGGGTAGTGAGGAGAGCTGGCTGTACGCGCTCACACACAGAAAGAGAGGGGGAGGCTTGTTCTGATCTAGGGATGGGGCCATTGAACTACTAGGGATGGCTTTGGTGTGGGATCTAGCATGGAATATAAATTATGCCCAAATATACCTATTATGATTCCTTATTATTTAATAGATTATGAATTATTCAAATCCATTCTTGTCTCCCCTCCCTTCCTCCTAGGCGGTGACGGGTCACGAGGAGTGCAGCACAGCGCCAGCTTCCTGGTTCGGAAAGGTAAGGGGCGGAGCCCTGTCCACCTGGTGGCGATGTCCGGACACATCGTGGTGCTGGGGTGGCTCCTACACACCGCCCAGTCAGTGTGGACCCTCCCCGTCATCACAGACAACCAGGGCTACACGCCACTACACTGGGCCTGCTACAACGGTACGTACTGGATAGAGGGACAGCGAAGTGAGCCCGAGGCCACAAACAAATACACACATAAATATAGCGTGTCTTAAATCACCACAGCCAGCTTCGGGAGGGCACGAACCGAGACAGTCCGCACAGGAGCCTTAAAAGTCCCTCAGACTGAGAGAGAGAGAAAAGGGAGGAGGGAGAGGGGGAGGAACAACAGGCTGGCTGGCCCACACTCATCCTCTCGTACCACCAGGTGTCCTTCCAGCAGATACTGGACTTCAGAGGAACTGCTGCTTCTATACCCCATCTTTACCTTTACCCACAAAGGTCCTAAACGGTAGAAAGTGTCCGGCCAACAGACAGACACCTTATGATGGCAATAACCTGTAGTCCAAGGGGATAGTAGCACTTCACTGAGAGCAAAACAGACAGGGACCAAAAGATGTGGAAGAAGCATTTTCAAAACCTGTTTTGACTGTAGATATTGGGCTGAGTGTTTGGGCTGAGAAAAGACATAAGGAGTGATGTTTCATTTAAGTTTCATGAGAGTGATTGTCTTGTTTATCCGCACACTAAGACAGTCAGAACGCACCTAGCCTCTTGTCTGTAATCCATGTGGGAGGAGGGGAAATCATACATTTTTTATGAACAAACATTTTAATAAAATCATTCATGTCTTAAGCTCTGTGGGAATCAAAAAATTGTAGTATTTGCTCTCATGAGTAATTGTAAAGATTTCATGATCCCAAATGGAACCCTATTCCCTATACTGAATAGTACACTACTGTTGAACAGGCCCCATAGTGGTCTGGTCAAAAGCAGTGCACTCTAAAGGAAATAGGGTGCCATTTGGGATGCTGGTTTTGCATACCGGTATGTGAGCAACAGGACTTTTTGATGGGACATATTACATTTGTGTTATTAAACCTACCTGTCCTTTGGCCTCTAGAAAGTATTTTAGAAAGTAAATGATTAATTCATGTGTTCTTTCTTGTGATATTTATGTAATAATTTTATGCCTTCGTTAGTTACTGAGGGGTGGTTAGAAGAGTAGGGGCAGCTGTATGAGCGAAAACAATGATGCACACTAAGTACTACAACGTTTGTGAAAAGCATCGATACTATCCCGAGGCATGTGAGGTGGAAAACATGTCTCCCTTGGAGAGGAGAAACACTGTGTAAACCAATGGTAGGACAGCAGCAATTAGATTTTCTTCTGTTGGAAAATAAATATCTATATTATTTGTCTTTGGTCTTATAATCAATGTTTTTTAACAGGTTTTGCTTGCTTTAACTTCTTCAAAAAATGAAACCACTCAATCCTTGTATGTGATTGCATGTTCAAATCCCAGTTTTTGTCTCTTTTTGAAAATCATTTTAACTGGAAATATGTGCAATACATTTGCTATGTTCACCAAATCAGCAACAAGAGGTTCACAGGTTTTGAACTCTGTGTTATCGGTGTGGGTTATGTTTTCTATTCTATTTTGCATTGCGTCCACAACATTACATTTTTAAAGGCAATAGTAGCCTACATTTGTTTACAACTCGCAGGATTTCCATGCGTGAATTTACAACCGCACAGAGCGTTGCATCAGCACGAGATTGGAAGTGCGTCAAATCTGTACAGCATTGTTACGTCATCACTGATACACGTTGAAACTGATGAGAAACCGCGGGAGCAGTTCAGTGATTCTCGCTAGTGCTGGAGGAGCGTTCATTTTGGCAAGGAAATGTTCTGATTTTGCAAGGACATGGAGAATAAAGAGTTCAAGGTAGGCATGTTATTTAAGCAATAAGGCCCAAGGGGTTGTGGTATATGGTCAATATACCACGGCTAGGGGCTGTTCTTACGCACGACGCAACCCGAAGTGTTCGGACACAGCCCGTAGCCATGTGGTATATTGGCCATATATCACGAATCCCCGAGGTGCCTTATTACTATTTATTATAACTGGTTACCAACATAATTAGAGCAGTAAAAAATACACGTTTTGTCATACCCATGGTATACAGTCTGATATACCATGGCTTTCAGCCAATCAGCATTCAGGTCTCGATCCACCCAGTTTATAATTATTTTTATATCCCCATTTATATTAATTACTGTGGATTAAATATTGTTAAATAAATAAAATTATGTGCTATTCATTCTGTAATATCAAACTACAAAGTCTATGGCCGGGGAGTCATGAGAGTTGGCTAAAGGTACAGTAGAATCTGTTGTGGGTCAAATGGGGGACTAGGGTCAAAGGTTATTATGACACCACCTTCACATTTCCGTCCTAAATGGCACCCTGTTCCCTATGTAGGCTAGTGCACTACTTTTGACCAAGATACATACACTGGTTGGCTGACGTCACGAAAAACATGCGCGCTCATCAATGGCCGGAATGCGTGTATCTTGTTATGACTCTAAACCTCAGCTAGCAAGTGCTCATTATGCAAATGTATTTGTTTGCAATTAACATTTAGAGACTAAATATAGTTTACATGTTGTCAACATTCTAAGCAAACCCTGTCTATTTACCCTGTCTATTTTACCCACAGTTACTTGCCAGTGTTGTTGCTAAACAACCAACCCGTCTATATAGCCCCACAGTGGAGGTGTCATAATACCCATAAAACCTAGCGGTCAAACAGGGAGGGAAATGGTTCCAATCGTTTTTCCACCATTAATTTTTCCCATAGGCGATTTTAGAAACACATAAAACAAGGGCTGTGTTTCATGTGGGTTTACCGTGGTGTGACATTTTTATAACCATGTAAAGCTCTCATGGACAAGGTGACTTTTAGCAATACATTTGGCTCTATTTACTCTCAGATTCGAAATGTCTAATTAGCATCAAAGTAGACATGCAAAACTACAAATCCCTGCAAGCTCCTAAACGTCATTTCTAGCTGACACCTTTGCTAACAGGTATTGTGTCAATTTAAAACTTGCACTAAACAGTTCACAGAATTGTCCATTTAAAGAAATGTAGCCAATTTATTAATTACTACATTTAGCTAACATTAGATAGTTAGTCAAGAGATTCTTACCTTTGCCTCGATCAGCATGATCATCGTGGCATTTGAAATTCTTTATGATAGCCACATTAGCAGCTAATTAGCATTTCATTTTGGGGGGGTAAATACAGGCGAATATATTGACAAAAGTCACCTTGTCCTAGAGAGATTTACACAGTTATCAAAATGGTAAGCCTACCTGAAACACAGCCCTTATTTTAAGTGTTTCTAAAATCCACTATGGGAAAAATGTATGGTGGGAAAACGATTGGAACCATTTCCCTGTTTGACTACTAGGTTTTATGGGGATTTTGACTCATTACTGTGGCACTCTATAGGGCTCCGGCCAAAAGAAGTGCACTATATTGGAAATAGGGTGCTATTTCGGACACAAGCATAGATATGATGCATTATGATGTGACCGTAGAAATAGAATCACTAGAAAGGATAGAGCCTCTGACCATGGCAATTTGACTGGTAAACTGAACTGTACACCTGACATGATGTTCTGGTGATTCTATTTCTATGCATATGATGCATTATGATGTGACAATGAGTGTTGGGTTAATGGTGCTTTCAAGGCAAGTGATCTTGGTCAAATCATGACTTCCATGGTCTTTAGGTCGGAAAGTTGGAGCTCTAAAAAGATGCCAGAGTTTCCGACTTTATTTAATTTAAATTTTTTGTCATTTTTTTGTGATATCCAATTGGTAGTTACGATCTAGTCTCATCACTGCAACTTCCCAATGGGCTCGGGAGAGGTAAAGGTCGAGTCAGGAGTCCTCCGAAACATCACACGCCAAGCCGCGCTGCTTCTGACTTGGAAATCCAAGTTGGATGACTGTTGAAAACGATTTTTCCCTGTCGGAGTTAGTTTTTTCCACCCGGTTGTCTTGAACACACTGAAGTCGGAAGTCAGAGAGTTCCCAGTTGTTTTCAACACGGCTAAAGGCGACACAGTAGGTGACATCCAAACATGACTTTGTGCTGTCTTTCAGGAGTCAGAGGTCAGTGGGAATGACCTCACCCTCATAGACCTGGATGACCCCATCAATGACGGTGATGTTATGAAGGAAGACAGGTAAGTGATTTACACTAATGACACATTTGTGACTGGTTACAGGATCACATAGGTCTACAAATACAGATTCTGTAGTAGGTCAAAGGTCCTATGGAGAGGTAGGCCCAAAGCCATGTATTTAGAGAGATGGGACATCTATCTGCATTATGTTGCATTTACATCAATATGTATACATTATATGACACAGTATAATCAAAGATATCCATATGAGAGCTGGCTCCCCATGCGCAATATTGACATTTTAAACAATAATATGTAACTGAACATCTATTTTATAATTGACTTATTGGGTAAATGAAAGGCTCAAAGGCGCTAACATGGAGTCCTTTCTAAAAGTTTGCCAAATTCTCAAAATACTGTATATACCTCTGGATAGGCCGAGTCATCTCAGAGTATTGGAACCATATAATTCGAGTGATTCTATTCTAATTCTAGAATGATTCATTCTACTTCTATGATTCTAATTCTATAATTGGAACACATCCTCACACTCACATTATAGCACATTATAGTGACCTTAGAGAGATTCCTTTTTCTGTATCTAGATCTGATAAAGATCACAGAGAGGTTGAGAGACAGACCACGTTGGAAGAGGCTGTTCTAGAGACAGATATCCAAACTCTGTCACTAGAGGCTGAAGGAGAGATTGAGATGCAGGAGGCTGATCTGAAGACAGATGGCACGTCTCAGTCACAGAAGGTTGAAGGAGAGATTGAGTTGGACGATGCTGTTGTCATCCCACCTCAGTCACAGGAGGTTGAAGGAGAGTGTGAGTTGGACGATGCCGTTGTCATCCCATCTCAGTCACAGAAGGTTGAAGGAGAGATTGAGTTGGACGAGGCCGTTGTCATCCCACCTCAGTCACAGGAGGTTGAAGGAGAGAGTGAGTTGGACGAGGCCGTTGTCATCCCATCTCAGTCACAGGAGGTATGATGTTTTGTGTTTTAATGACGCATTGAAGATTAAAATGACAAATTAATTTTCAAAGCTTGAGCTAGTAAAGGTCTTCTAATCTAGGAGGCCAAAGGTGAGAGTGAGTTGAAGCAGGTTGATCTGAAGACAGCCACATCAACTCTGACACTGGAGGTCGAAGGAGAGAGTGTGATGCAGGAGAGTGATGATCTACAAACAGCCGGGACATCTCAATCCCAGGAGACTGAACGAGTGGCAAAGGTAAATGCTTCCAGATAACAGTGTGTGTGTACATTTCTGTTTGTGCATGCAGACAGTAGTTCGTAAACAGACATTGCATTAACAGTGCTATGGCGAATTTGATTGAATTCCAGCCTAAGTCTGCTTTCTGTCGTCCCCATCAGGCTGCAGTGGTGACCTTCACTAGCGTGACCCGCAAGGCTGCAGCCTCCCAGACCAGCCTCACCCTCAGCAGGGGAAAGAGAAGCTACCCAGACCTACACACCTTTGTGCAGGACATGAAGGATGGGTAAGTTTCTCTTTGGCTTCCCCATGCATCCCCTAGATATGTTCCCTATTAGAGCCTTGGTCAACAATAGTTCAGTATTTAAGGAATAGGGGCCATTTGGGACGCACCCATAGGGACAATCTCAATTGCATACTCCTCACGTCCTCTCTTCTCGCCTCCTTCTCAAAACCCATTGGATGAGAAAGCCCTCCCTTTTGACCTTCTCGTCCAATGGGTTTTGAGAAGGAGGTGATGAGTCTCGGGCAAATACAAGGGACTCAACTGACCAAATGACCAATCAGGGATGTTTGGATGTGGCCTAGTTCCGTAGAGGTCCATCCATAACGTAATCTAAGAGAATAGAGGTAATGTCATGTAGTTTAATTGTGTACCTTTATTTATTTACTTTTCAGCCATTGGAATCTGCTGAGTGAGAATATGCGTGCCGGGGTGAGTTATAGTCACTTCTAAAGTAGTTCATGTTGGTAAGATGGACCAAACATTCCAAACTCTTATTGGTGGAAATCGTGCAGGACCTTTAATTTAGAGGTTCCCAAACTTTTTCACTCAGGCCCCCCTTTCCAGCATTGGGGAACATCCTGAACCACTGCTTTAATTGACTAGCTTGAGTAAACACATGGTGCAGCAGTGCAGCTCCGTTAACAAACTAACTCTGTATGGTCTTTCAACATTTCAGATGAGCAGACATGAGTTTAGTGCCAGGTGCATGGATATCACAAATTGGGTGATGGAGTCTACATCCACTGTGGTCATTCCCGCCCTTGACCTCACCATGCAGATAGAGCTCTCTGATTCGTCAAGCTCTTCTGGATCAGGAAGTAATGAGGCAAGAGAAGGGACCTCTCTTGGCCGCAGCGTCAGATTCAGCTTTAGTGGAGGACCCAGTAGGCGCACCAGTTCTAGAACCACTTGCAGCACACGAACTCCCACCCCTTTCCCCTCCTCTCACAGGTACTTACCCCTATCCCCTCCTCTCATAGGCACCTACCCCTATCCCCTCCTCTCACAGGTACCTAACCCTATCCCCTCCTCTCATAGGTACTTACCCCTATCCCCTCCTCTCATAGGTACCTAACCCTATCCCCTCCTCTCATAGGTACTTACCCCTATCCCCTCCTCTCATAGGTACTTACCCCTATCCCCTCCTCTCATAGGTACCTAACCCTATCCCCTCCTCTCATAGGTACTTACCCCTATCCCCTCCTCTCATAGGTACCTAACCCTATCCCCTCCTCTCATAGGTACTTACCCCTATTCCCTCCTCTCATAGGTACCTACCCCTATCCCCTCCTCTCATAGGTACTTACCCCTATCCCCTCCTCTCATAGGTACTTACCCCTATCCCCTCCTCTCATAGGTACCTAACCCTATCCCCTCCTCTCATAGGTACTTACCCCTATCCCCTCCTCTCATAGGTACTTACCCCTATCCCCTCCTCTCATAGGTACTTACCCCTATCCCCTCCTCTCATAGGTACTTACCCCTATCCCCTCCTCTCATAGGTACCTACCCCTATCCCCTCCTCTCATAGGTACTTACCCCTATCCCCTCCTCTCATAGGTACTTACCCCTATCCCCTCCTCTCATAGGTACTTACCCCTATCCCCTCCTCTCATAGGTACCTACCCCTATCCCCTCCTCTCATAGGTACTTACCCCTATCCCCTCCTCTCATAGGTACTTACCCCTATCCCCTCCTCTCATAGGTACCTACCCCTATCCCCTCCTCTCATAGGTACCTACCCCTATCCCCTCCTCTCACAGGTACTTACCCCTATCCCCTCCTCTCATAGGTACTTACCCCTATCCCCTCCTCTCATAGGTACCTACCCCTATCCCCTCCTCTCATAGGTACCTAACCCTATCCCCTCCTCTCATAGGTACCTAACCCTATCCCCTCCTCTCATAGGTACTTACCCCTATCCCCTCCTCTCATAGGTACCTAACCCTATCCCCTCCTCTCATAGGTACTTACCCCTATCCCCTCCTCTCATAGGTACTTACCCCTATCCCCTCCTCTCATAGGTACTTACCCCTATCCCCTCCTCTCATAGGTACCTAACCCTATCCCCTCCTCTCATAGGTACCTACCCCTATCCCCTCCTCTCATAGGTACCTAACCCTATCCCCTCCTCTCATAGGTACCTAACCCTATCCCCTCCTCTCATAGGTACTTACCCCTATCCCCTTCTCTCATAGGTACCTAACCCTATCCCCTCTCACAGGTACCTACCCCTATCCCCTCCTTTCATAGGTACCTAACCCTATCCCCTCCTCTCATAGGTACCTAACCCTATCCCCTCCTCTCATAGGTACCTAACCCTATCCCCTCCTCTCACAGGTACCTAACCCTATCCCCTCCTCTCATAGGTACTTACCCCTATCCCCTCCTCTCATAGGTACCTAACCCTATCCCCTCCTCTCATAGGTACTTACCCCTATCCCCTCCTCTCATAGGTACCTAACCCTATCCCCTCCTCTCACAGGTACCTACCCCTATCCCCTCCTCTCATAGGTACTTACCCCTATCATCTTCTCTCATAGGTACTTACCCCTATCCCCTCCTCTCATAGGTACCTAACCCTATCCCCTCCTCTCACAGGTACCTACCCCTATCCCCTCCTCTCATAGGTACTTACCCCTATCATCTTCTCTCATAGGTACTTACCCCTATCCCCTCCTCTCATAGGTACCTAACCCTATCCCCTCCTCTCATAGGTACTTACCCCTATCCCCTCCTCTCACAGGTACCTACCCCTATCCCCTCCTCTCATAGGTACTTACCCCTATCCCCTCCTCTCATAGGTACTTACCCCTATCCCCTCCTCTCATAGGTACTTACCCCTATCCCCTCCTCTCATAGGTACTTACCCCTATCCCCTCCTCTCATAGGTACCTAACCCTATCCCCTCCTCTCACAGGTACCTAACCCTATCCCCTCCTCTCACAGGTACCTAACCCTATCCCCTCCTCTCATAGGTACTTACCCCTATCCCCTCCTCTCATAGGTACCTACCCCTATCCCCTCCTCTCATAGGTACCTAACCCTATCCCCTCCTCTCATAGGTACTTACCCCTATCCCCTCCTCTCATAGGTACTTACCCCTATCCCCTCCTCTCACAGGTACCTACCCCCTTTCCCTCCTCTCACAGGTACCTACCCCTTTTCCCTCCTCTCACAGGTACCTAGCCCTTTTCCCTCCTCTCACAGGTAGCTACCCCTTTTCCCTACTCTCACAGGTAGCTACCCCTATCCCCTCCTCTCATAGGTACCTACCCCTATCCCCTCCTCTCACAGGTACCTACCCCCTTTCCCTCCTCTCACAGGTACCTACCCCTTTTCCCTCCTCTCACAGGTAGCTACCCCTTTTCCCTACTCTCACAGGTAGCTACCCCTATCCCCTCCTCTCACAGGTACCTACCCCTATCCCCTCCTCTCACAGGTACCTACCCCTAGCCCCTCTTTTCACAGGTACCTACCCCTAGCCCCTCCTTTCACAGGTACCTACCCCTATCCCCTCCTCTCACAGGTACTTACCCCTTTCCCCTCCTCTCATAGGTACTTACCCCTTTCCCCTCCTCTTCTTGTAGGTCTTTCTAAAAACATTATTCCCATGTCCCTTGTTATAGGTACAAATATCCATTCCAGATCCACTTAGTGAGAAATACTACTTAGATACTTCCAAATTCTTGGATCATATTTTGTATTTTGTTACCATGTACTATTCATTTCTGTTGTGCCTTCTGCAGGTCCATGACTTCCTTGCTGAGTGAGGATGAAGAGCGATATGTCTCCTCACCTGAGGGTGGTGATAGAGAGATGAGACACAGACCCCACTCAGCACCACTGAGATCTGTGTTTGGAATCTCTGAGGATTCTGTCTTCAACATGGTCCAGAGCGGCCAGTCGCAGAGTGACATCGTACTGTCGTCCAGTTGGAGTAGACGGGAGAAATACAGACCTGTCAAAATACCAACGGACACCAGGTTTATGATGGGTATTGTAGAGTTGGTTATGAACCTTCTCAACTCCAGATTGGCTGAGCTAATGCGAAGTCTCAGTCAGGGAACTCTAGGTCCGCTGTCTGGTAGTATCTCAGCAAGTCAGCAGTTTGCCCAAGAGATGGTAAGCATGGTGTCTGCTAAGATGTATTCCCATGCCATAGAGCATATTGCGCATGGCCACAAGTCTCCCCTTGAGTTAGAGAGGGAGCTTGAGGCCATATTGGGTCCTCTGGCTGGACAGGTTATAGTCATCATCATAGATAGCATCTTCAAGGCTAAAGCCAACGGAGGAAACAAGGAGCGAGCGACCAGCCCCTTTACCTATTTTCTCACTGCCATTTCGGCAGAAGTACAAAGCCTAGTTGTTCAGAGATCGGCTAGCAGACCGTCCACCAGACTGTCCAACAACGACCCACTGCTGAACATTTCCAAGTCAAAGGTCTTAAGATCAGTTCTGCTCAAAATGGCAGAACTCTTTGGTCAAGGTCCAAGTGAAACCTGTCTAGTTCCACTAGTCCAGAGTCAGTCCGACAACTCTATTTGCGACTGGACTCTGAATGCAGGCACCATTCATCCAAGTCAATTTCTGTCCAACAACAGAATGACAGAAGTGTCATCCGATGTTGTGGATCTTGTACTTGAGGTTTTTGGGATAACAGGATTTTTGGATAGCAGGAGCCCGTCAAGGCCACAGAGTGCCTGCTCCTACAACTCAGCTAGTGGAGCAATAGACATGAGAGCTCTTGCTGGGGACTTGGTCAGACAGGTGTCTGTCAAACTCAGACCCTTTGTCTCTGAGAGTCAACTCTCCACCATGTCCATGACAGATCTGTCATCATCTATTTCTGACTCCACCTTGAAGCAGTTGTGTTGTAGCTCTGCTGTTGCTGCAGCAACTGTCTGTCAAGCAATCAAAACGGAGCTCGAGAGCCAGAGACCTACCAACCTGTCAGCCAGAGACCTACTATCGTCTCTGGTAGAGACCATTGAGGACATGGATATCTCTGACGTCCTCCAGGGCCCGTCGGCCATTTTGGAGGAGGCTGCTATGATAAAGCACCCAGAGATGTCCACCTCGATAATATACAGGTCTTTGCTTCTCGACTCATCTCTCGCCTCCTCTAACATGGTCACTGAGAGCATTATCTTCAACAGTCCACGCCCATCAGAGGAGAATGTGAGTATTCAGAAGGTGCTCCCTGCTGATAAAGTTGACATCCTCCATGGTCAACCAGTGGAGGAGTATATCATCAAAGCTGAGCAATGCATCACTCAGGTCATTCAGGATGCAGCTGTGACATATACTGGCGTGCTGGATAAAACCGACACTTGTGGGAAACTGTCGGATGTTCTGTCTGTCTGTGTTTCCGCTGAGAATATTGAGGAAGCATCCTCTGATCTATTTGGTGGAATTATTTCCGACCTGCATGAGGTATTTGAGGTCAATAAGGCCTCCATGCGTACGAAATCAGGTCGCAAAATGTTCTGGGTGGAAGTGAGTTCAGGTTCCCAGAAGATTTATACCAAAACCCTGGACAAACTGAGGAAGCTTTTCACTTCTCACCTTCTCACTGAGGGAAAAAATACTCCTGTGCAAATTGAGCTCTATGACACTGGACTACTTGTAACTGAGACCACTGTGGAGGTATCTCCTGTACAGAAGACAGACAGTAATACCTCTTCTATGTCCTCAGCCTCAGCCCACCAGCTCACCCTCGACACCTGCACTAAAGGGGTCATCAAACAGGTGATCTCGGTGCTGAGGTTGGAGACTTCAAAGGAAGACCGCTTCGCTTCCGTTGGGGAGAACACGTCAAATGCGTCCTTCGACTTCAACCAGAAGTTGGACTCGATCATTTCGAAATTGGAGGACCTCACCATTTCGAGTGACGTGACGTCAGCCGAGATTGCCACGCTCACGCGATCTCGTAGTGCAGCCAGCAGAACCTCTAACATTTCCATCCAGAGCTTTCACAGTGCTGAGTTCCGAGCTAAGGCCAAACAGATTGTGCGTGAGGCCATTCTCAGAGCTGCTAGCGAAGCCAACTGTTCTTTGCCACAGAGCATGCCTAGCATCACCTTCTCACACCATGTGGTTTCTACAACTGAAGATATAGTGAATATGATCATGCAAGACCTTGAAAGTGTATCCCAGTACACAGTGGAGGACGCAGACTCCTTCCCACTAGGAGAGAAAAAGCTGCAGTCCCAGCTCAATCCCAGAGTTGTCTTTGACAACTCATTTTTTGCTGCTCAAATCATGTACCACAGAGTAAAGGATAGACTGAACGTCTTTTTGTCTTTTCCACCCGTGTCAGTCACCACAGCCAAAGATGTGCTGGACTTCACCCCTGTGGAGACACTCAGATGTTCGAAGTCCCCTGACACTGTTCTTCTTAAGGACAGGAGCCGCCCTCCGTCTGTGAGAAGTGAGAAGCCATTTTTAAAAGTCAGTTTGACTAAAAGGTTTAAAGCCCTTGTGTCTTCGAGTGGCTCCTCCACAGACCACCATGTAATTGACACATGCAGTGAGGATGTCAGTCTGCCCACCAGGAGTATGTCAGTTGTGAGCGACACCAGTTTGAAGAGAGCCTCTCCTCTCCATGGTAGTGGATTGAGTGAAAGTTGTGAACCTCTTGTGGCTCTACAAGACGGAACAGTGGCAGTCAGCCAAGAAGGCTTTAGCAAAACTGCAAAGAAGACACTCAGCTTGATCCTAAATGTGATCAAGTGCAGATTGGCCAACTCTGAGAGTTCATCTGTTGGGAAGAATGCAAGCGAGGAGTGTCTGATAGCCACTAACATGTTAGACTCTCTACTGGAGAGCCTTGACCTGTTGCCTGACATGAGCGCTGCCGATGAGATCACAAGGACAGAATGCCATACCTCTAACGCAATGGACAAGACAGGTTCACAGTCAGCGCTTGTGAGCCAACAAGAAATTAACATATCTGACACCGGTATCATAGTGAAAACTATAATGGACACATTGAAGACAGACGACCCAAAATTGACTTCAGCAGAAGAAAATCTGGATAGTCTGCTGTCAATTGAAGCCCTTCAAGATGCGTCTGGCAACCTGATCGCAAAGGTCCATGGTCTCATTCAGGAGATAACCATAAGACGCCAGCTTCAATCCATGACTGGCCACAGAAGCCTCTCTCAACCAGCGCTGCCAAAGCCAGCACTGAGGAAGCTGTCAAAGGACGATGCGTCAGAGCTCGTTTACAGCTTTGCCCACACTTCTGTTAGCAGACTCCTGGGGCAGTGTTTGGGTAGGCCTATGCCACCCACTGCTGACAGGGTTTTGGATCAGGTCATCAAGTTGATGACAGACATGGTGATGGACAGTCTGACTGATCTGTCCAAGTCTGCAATGGAGGGTGGTAAGTGAAAGTACCTCTTTTCATCTGCATAGGACTTCATTGTAACATGATGCTCAATACATTGCGTTTTATGATGTGAACTTTGCTGGTTGTGTCCAAAATGGCACCTTCTTCCATGTTTAGTGCACTACTTTTGACCAGAGCCAGACCCTATGGGCCCTGTTCAAAAGTTGTGCACTATAAAGGGAAGAGAATGCCTTTTGGAACGCAGTGACTGCTTTCCATTGTTGCGTCCTCTTCTCCCAGTTATTGTACCCAGGTCAGTCACACCAGCTTGCTCTTCTTACTTAGACACCAGCAATGCCGCAAGTGACATCACTCATGGTGTTGTGGCTGACATTAATGCTACTGAGGAATTCCCTGCCAGGGGCCTTAGCCCGGCTGATGTAAAGGCTGACGGCATGGCCCGCCTTCCCTCTGCCAGAGGGGAAGAGACTAAGAAGAACAGGAAGTGGCGCTTCCTACCCAAAATTGGCAAGATTCCAAAGATCAGGATGAAGGTAGGGGGCTCTGGGGCTGAAATGTACCCTACAGATTCACTACACCCCTATTGTCTCTCAGCATTAGAACAATGCTGTTGTCATTGTCTTTAGGAGGTTGAGTGAGGCCGCTGTAATACAATCCTAATACACATGGGAGAGAGTCAATGGCTGTGTCCCAAATTGCACCCTATTCCCTATATAGTGCACTACTTTTGACCAGAGCACTATGGGCCCATGTCAAAAGTAGTGCCTTATGTAGCCAATAGGGTGCCTTTTGGGATGCATGCCATATATTTTACACAGGCTCAGTTGTCCTGATGTGTTTTGTCAACAGCTGTTCAAGACAAAAGGGGAACCGAAGAGCCACCCTGAACAGGATGCGCTGCCTACCAAACGTCTCAGAGAGACTCGTATTTCACAGAGTAAGTGATAAGCATCGATAATGTCATATTGATGTATCACCCTATGGCCAGCTTGTTAAAACAGTGACTACAGATACAGGTGGACAGACAGGCAGACAGACAGACGGATAGACAGGCAGACGGACAGACAAACACACACGTTCATTTTCTGATTATGAAATATTCTTATCACAGATGCTGAGTGTGAGGTTCCAGAGGTTCCATCCACTTCCCTACCCAAGGAGGACCTGACAACCACACTGGCCCCTGCTCCCCAGGAGTCCCAGTCCCGTAAACGCCCTCTCATAGTCAGGGTGTTACGAGCTATCTCCAGAGCCGTCTCCAAACCATTCAGAGGAGCTTTTGGGAAGAAGAATTAGCCAAATGCCTGATTTTATTACTATTTTAATCAGAGCCTTTATTTAATAAAACATTACTGCATAGATTTCTGTCTATAGTAGTCTTACTGTTTGTGCAAGGTAATGGTAAAGTACTTCAAACCACATAATCAAACGTATTCATAGTGAATTACTGTTTATGATTATTGATTGTGGAAATCACATTTTAATAGAGAAAAGATGTCGTCACATATAAAGACAGACATATAGGACAAAACTCCGTAGACCATTCACATGATCAAGCCACAACTAAAGCCATGAATGGATCAGATGATTCTACCTTTATTTCAACAAGGAACACAGACTGAGACCAACGTCTCTGTTACAGCTGGGCCCTGCATGTTACACATGTTACACATTCAGTTAAGCTACAATGATTAAGAAACTACACAAAACAAACAAAACGATCACAGATAACACAAAATGAAATACAGCAGCAGATTATTACATTTACACATAGGTTATTCCCCTAACAGCACAAGAACTTGCATTTCCAGAAACAGTTACAAGCAATACAAAAATAAAAATCCTCCAATAAATATTTAAAATGGGCAATGGTGACAAGTGTCTCAAGTTTAAGTTTAAGTTAACAGGATGCAATTATGTAAATTGCATGGGCCTCAATTGTAATCCATGCTTGAGACCTGGTTTTAGGAATTCTAATTCTAATATTGATGAGTGATGATAAATAAGAAGGTAGTTTATTCAGAAATGCTTTATAGACAAACACGAGAGCATGTTGTTCTCGTCTCACGGACAGCAATGTCCAACCCACATTTTGATATAAAACACAGTGGTGAGTTCTGTAGCTAGCACCCATAATAAACCTATGTGCTCAATGATAAATAGCATCCAGCGATTTAAGTGTTGATGCCGTAGCATGCATGTAGATAATATCCCCATAATCTATAACGGACATAAAAGTAGCTTGCACAATTTGTCTTCTATTTGTAGAGGACAAACATGTCCTGTTTCTATAGAGGAAGCCTAGCTTGATTTTTAGCCGTTTACAAAGTTCGTCAATATGCATTTTAAAAGACAGTTTATCATCCAAACATATCCCTAAGTATTTATATGCAGAGACCTGATTAATTTGAGAACCATCTAAGCTTATAAGTGCAAGTGTATTTTCAACCAACTTTTTGACCCTATTAAAAATCATAAAATGTGTTTTCTTTGCATTTAAAACAAGTCACTTGTTTTAAATTTTGTTTTAACAATTTTAAAACAAGATGAACAGAGAACAGTTGTTACACTTTCTATGAAGCCCATATCTATAATGCATACACTCAAGTCATACACTCATAATGACTTCATTGAGTTAAGTATAAGTGCAGTTATAAACACATAATGAGACCTTGGTATGTATTTATTGCAATAAAAACAGAAAAAGGCCACTAGTTCATACATATTCATAACTACTATTGTACGGCTCATGTGATTGGCCCTGAACCCGGAAGTCGTATAAACGGGTCATGCTTTGGGCAGCAGTGCCAAAAGTCGTCCAGTCACTCAAATTTGAACTCTGTGGAGTAAGTGGTTATCGAAATATCTATCGATTGCAGCTACTCATATAATGCATTTTGTAATGCGGACAAAAACAAATGATTTGCAAGAGATCTAAAAACGACGTATAAGCTATTGAGTATCACGAACAGATTTCTGGACAGTAATAATGGAAGATGTGACAGGCGCTCAGCTCGTTGCTGAGGCACTAAAAGCTCAGGTGAGATATGTGCAATTTATATAAAATAGTATTACACTGTATAACGGTATTGCTACGATTTGGTAAATAATATATTAGTCGCTGATCATGTCCTTGGCAGCACTAAGAGTTGTGAAAGTGTGTCAAAGGTCATTGCACTGGTATAGCGAAATATTAATATTGTTGTAGCAAAACATTTAAATGTTTATGTGGATGTTTGTTAACATATGGAATAGCATATGTTAACACCCCTGTTGATGTATGCCAAAGTGTGTGTCAATGCAAAGAACATCTAAACTACACTGTAACAATTCATACTGTATCTACATGTATCTCTCTGCAGAATGTAGAATATATGTTTGGAATAGTTGGTGTTCCAGTCATTGAAGTGGCTATGGCAGCTCAAGCCTCAGGAATCAAGTATGTGGGAATGCGCAATGAACAAGCCGTAAGCCACCTTTTATGTTTATGAAATCAGAATCTTCCCATTACATTTTTTATGTGAATTGGTTGTGGGGACACCAGTAATACTGATGTGGTATGTGTCATCCAACAGGCTTGCTATGCTGCATCTGCTGTTGGTTACCTCACTGGACGGTAGGAGGATTGTCATTATAAGAGAGCTTTAGAGATACTGTCTCTCCTCTCTGAAATCCCTGACCTATGTCGATACATTGTTAATGTGGAAAGCAACCCGTCTGCCTAGGGAGACTACTCTCTCCATACAATACTAAACCAGCTCTCCCCAAATCATGGGATATTAACTAGCCATACACAGACTTGTGTGTGAGGGTTAGTTTCATAGCTGTTTTACATTGCTAATTCTGTCTGTCTCTCTGTTTGTCTTCCTGTCTGCTTATCTTCCTGTGTGTTTGCCTGTCTGTCTGTTCCTCTCCAGTCCAGGGGCTTGTCTGGTTGTGTCTGGACCGGGACTCATCCATGCTCTTGGTGGAATGGCCAACGCTAACATGAACTGCTGGTATGTTAGAACTCTACAAACAGAAGGCCCTTCTACTCATGTTCAGTGGTCCTTCCTTTCAAAAGAAGGGATGCTATCCTTACACTGCAAAAACTGATCTGAGGACTCCAAACTAACTCCGCTTGTCAGTTGATGTCATTGTGTGACACCACTCTCTCTGTAGGCCTGTGATTGTTATTGGAGGCTCCTCCGATCAAAACCAGGAGACCACTGGGGCGTTTCAAGAGTTTCCACAGGTACTAATTCAACCGTGAGGTTTCTGACTATTGAACATTAGGGGGTGGTTTCCCGGACACAGATTAAGTTTAGTCATGGCCTTAAAAGCGAACTCAATAGAGAACCTCTGTCCAGGAAACTGGTCCTAGCAGTTTAATTGCTTGTAGAGGACATCATTTGTTATTTGTGGTCCTCTTTCTCTGTCAGGTGGAGGCGTGCAGACTGTACAGTAAGTTCTCAGCTAGGCCCAGCAGTCTGGATATGATCTCCTCAGTGATAGAGAAGGTATACAGTCTCCTCTGACTCCCTCTGTTTAGTCCTCTTCATATCATTTGGTATCACCTGCAATTGTCTGTTTTCTGACCTCTAATTTTCCAGCTTAGCAAAGTAACTTAAGTGCTTCAGAAGAACACAGCCTTAATTGATTCTGAATGGAAGGGTGTTTGGTCTGTCTTAGGCAGTACGCACTAGCATGTATGGACGTCCCGGTGCTGTATACGTAGACATATCTGGGGACATGGTCAATGCTAAAGTGGACAGGAGCAGAGTCAGGTTGGTGGCTATCACTGTCTTTCATCCATTTAAAATGTATACTAATGTGTTACTGTTGAATATGTATACCTCTGACTTCACATCACCATAGTCATGTAGATTTTATTTTGTTTTACCTTTTAACGTCTGAAGTGAACAAGAAATTACCAGATTTTGTTAAATTAGTTTTAAAATATAGCACTATATCAAAGTATTCTCATCAGAGAATAGCAATACGCCTAGATAGACCTTCGTGATTTATTTACGTATGCAATAAAGTTGACAGGTAACATGTTTAATGTTTGACCAATTCTTTCCTATTTCCTTTGTCAGAGAGATGCCCTGTTGTCCACCTCCTCCAGTGAGTATGGCTGACCATATCGCCATCACAGAAGCACTGGCTGTCCTAAAAGGAGCCAAACGACCTTTACTCATCATTGGGAAAGGTAGGCCAAACGGTCTTTACTCATCATTGGGAAAGGTAGGCCAAACGGCCTTTACTCATCATTGGGAAAGGTAGGCCAAACGGTCTTTACTTATCATTGGGAAAGGTAGGCCAAGCGACCTTTACTCATCATTGGGAAAGTTAGGCCAAACGGCCTTTACTCATCATTGGGAAAGTTAGGCCAAGCGACCTTTACTCATCATTGGGAAAGTTAGGCCATGCTTTTTAATAGCCAAACCCAGAACTAAAATCTTGTGGAATTGCGTCAGGTACTTGATTCAGTTCTGTGGGGAGATATTAAGAGAAAGATACTAACGTGACTTGTGAAGTAGTTGCCGCGTCCCAGTCTGTTGACAGACGCTACTACCAGTTATGTTACGTGTGTCTGTCCAGGAGAGATCCATAGCCAGCTGAAACGCACTGTAACACCTGTAGCACTGTACCAGGGTTCAGCTGAAAACAGGACCACGTTCAGTAGACAAAGGTTGTGGACATGATTACTCATTCTACCTGTCAGAGAGGCATGTTTGTTCTACATGTTATATTTTTATCTGAACATTGCACAACGTTGTGTTCAGCTGAATGCATCCCAGCTGGGAAGGTCAGTCTGTTGATATCAGTGTGGCGGTGCCCTCTGTCTGTTTCCCTCTGCAGGTGCAGCCCATGGAAGAGCAGAGGGGGCTCTGAGGGAGCTGGTGGAGGGGTGTGGCCTGCCCTTCCTGCCCACCCCCATGGGTAAAGGGGTGCTGCCTGACGACCACCCCAACTGTGTTGCTGCTGCCCGCTCCAGGTCAGCCACTCCTTCTCTCAGCTGGCATCATATTCATGTACAGACTTTTGACTGTATAAGTAGGACCAGGATGAACAGACCAGGAGAACTCTGGGCCTTCCTGAAATCCCTACCTATAACTAGTCTCTTTTCATCACATTTTGTTTAATCTGTTTCTGTTCTTTTCCCTGCTCTCCTCCTCCTCTCTTCCTAACCCTCTTCCTCCTCTCTTCCTATCCTCCTCCTCCTCTTTTCCTATCCTCCCCCTCCTCTCTTCCTATCCTCCTCCTCTCTTCCTAACCCTCCTCCTCCTCTCTTCCTAACCCTCCTCCTCCTCTCTTCCTAACCCTCTTCCTCCTCTCTTCCTAACCCTCCTCCTCCTCTCTTCCTAACCCTCTTCCTCCTCTCTTCCTATCCTCCTCCTCCTCTCTTCCTAACCCTCCTCCTCCTCTCTTCCTATCCTCCTCCTCCTCTCTTCCTAACCCTCCTCCTCCTCCTATCCTCCTCCTCCTCTCTTCCTATCCTGCTCCTCTCTTCCTAACCCTCCTCCTCCTCTCTTCCTACCCTCCTCCTCCTCTCTTTCTATCCTCCTCCTCCTCTCTTTCTATCCTCCTCCTCCTCTCTTCCTATCCTCCTCCTCCTCTTTTCCTATCCTCCTCCTCCTCTCTTCCTATCCTCCTCCTCTCTTCCTATCCTCCTCCTCTCTTTCTATCCTCCTCCTCTCTTCCTAACCCTCCTCCTCCTCTCTTCCTATCCTCCTCCTCTCTTCCTATCCTCCTCCTCCTCTCTTCCTAACCCTCCTCCTCCTCCTATCCTCCTCCTCCTCTCTTCCTATCCTCCTCTTTCTATCCTCCTCCTCCTCTCTTCCTAACCCTCCTCCTCCTCTCTTCCTAACCCTCTTCCTCCTCTCTTCCTATCCTCCTCCTCCTCTCTTCCTATCCTCTTCCTCCTCTCTTCCTATCCTCCTCCTCCTCTCTTCCTATCCTCCTCCTCCTCTTTTCCTATCCTCCCCCTCCTCTCTTTCTATCCTCCTCCTCTCTTCCTAACCCTCCTCCTCCTCTCTTTCTATCCTCCTCCTCCTCTCTTTCTATCCTCCTCCTCCTCTCTTCCTAACCCTCCTCCTCCTCCTCTCTTCCTAACCTCCTCCTCCTCTCTTCCTATCCTCCTCCTCCTCTCTTCCTATCCTCCTCCTCCTCTCTTCCTATCCTCCTCCTCCTCCTATCCTCCCCCTCCTCTCTTCCTATCCCCCTCCTCTCTTCCTAACCCTCCTCCTCCTCTCTTCCTATCCTCCTCCTCCTCTCTTCCTATCCTCCTCCTCCTCTCTTCCTAACCCTCCTCCTCCTCCTATCCTCCTCCTCCTCTCTTCCTATCCTCCTCTCTTCCTATCCTCCTCCTCCTCTCTTCCTATCCTCCTCCTCTCTTCCTATCCTCCTCCTCTCTTCCTATCCTCCTCCTCCTCCTATCCTCCCCCTCCTCTCTTCCTATCCCCCTCCTCTCTTCCTATCCTCCTCCTCTCTTCCTATCCTCCTCCTCCTCTCTTCCTATCCTCCTCCTCCTCTCTTCCTAACCCTCCTCCTCCTCCTATCCTCCTCCTCCTCTCTTCCTATCCTCCTCTCTTTCTATCCTCCTGGTTCTATGGTCTTGGTGTGGACTGCAGAGCTCTGCTCCAGTCTGATGTTGTGGTCCTACTTGGTGCCAGGCTCAACTGGATCCTGCACTTTGGCATTCCCCCCAGGTTTGACCCCCATGTAAAGGTCATCCAGGTAGGTCAAAGTTCACCAGTAGGGTTGCTTTTACATTTTATTTTCAGGATTCCAGATTTTCTGCTTATTATGTTCTGATTTCTGGAATCTTTCAACAAGGATTTCTGGGAATTTTGGGAAAGTTGCCATAAATTTGCAACCCTAGTCACAGGTCATGATGTAGTGTACTGCAGTTCATTATAACCAGGTATAAATGTCTTTGAGTCAGTCTATTGGATTTAGTCTATTACCTATATAGCTTCTCTATAAGTCTGTTGTGGTCTCTCCAAATAATGTCATTGCTGTCATAGTGCTGTACAGTACATCTGTAAGGTGGTGTGGTAAATGGCCAATATACCACGGCTAAGGGCTGTTCTTGAGCAGGATGCAACGCAGAGTGCCTGGATACAGGCCTTAGCCCGTGGTATATTGGCCAAAGGGCTGTTCTTGAGCAGGATGCAACGCAGAGTGCCTGGATACAGGCCTTAGCCCGTGGTATATTGGCCATATACCTTAAACCCCAGAGGTCCCTTATTGCTATTATAAATTGGTTACCACATCATTCGAACAGTGAAAATATTTTTTGGGTCATACCCATGTTATACAGTCTGTTATAACCCGGGTGGTTTGAGCCCTGAATGCTGATTGGCTGACAGCCGTGGTTTATCAGACTGTATACCACAGGTATGACAAAACATGAATTTTTACTGCTTTAATTACGCTGGCAGCCAGTTTATAATAGCAATAAGGCATCTCAGGTTTGTGGTATATGGCCAATATACCATGGCTAAGGCCTGTATGGTATATTGGCCATATACCACACCCCCTTGGGCTATATTGCTTAAATATACAGTACCACAGCTTTAACCCAGTCAGCATTCAGTGCTCGAATCACTCGGTTTATAAAAGGGAACGCTATGTATATATACACTGCTCAAAAAAATAAAGGGAGCACTAAAATAACACATCCTAGATCTGAATGAATGAAATATTCTTATTAAATACTTTTTTCTTTACATAGTTGAATGTGCTGACAACAAAATCAAACAAAAATTATCAATGGAAATCAAATTTATCAACCCATGGAGGTCTGGATTTGGAGTCACAGTCAAAATTAAAGTGGAAAACCACACTACAGGCTGATCCAACTTTGATGTAATGTCCTTAAAACAAGTCAAAATGAGGCTCAGTAGTGTGTGTGGCCTCCACGTGCCTGTATGACCTCCCTACAACGCCTGGGCATGCTCCTGATGAGGTGGCGGATGGTCTCCTGAGGGATCTCCTCCCAGACCTGGACTAAAGCATCCGCCAACTCCTGGACAGTCTGTGGTGCAACGTGGCGTTGGTGGATGGAGCAAACCATGATGTGCCAGATGTGCTCAATTGGATTCAGGTCTGGGGAACGGGCGGGCTAGTCCATAGCATCAATGCCTTCCTCTTGCAGGAACTGCTGACACACTCCAGCCACATGAGGTCTAGCATTGTCTTGCATTATGAGGAACCCAGGGCCAACCGCACCAGCATATGGTCTCACAAGGGGTCTGAGGATCTCATCTCGGTACCTAATGGCAGTCAGGCTATCTCTGGCGAGCACATGGAGGGCTGTGCGGCCCCCCAAAGAAATGCCACCCCACACCATGACTGACCCACCGCCAAACCGGTCATGCTGGATGTTGCAGGCAGCAGAACGTTCTCCACGGCGTCTCCAGACTCTGTCACGTCTGTCACATGTGCTCAGTGTGAACCTGCTTTCATCTGTGAAGAGCACAGGGCGCCAGTGGCGAATTTGCCAATCTTGGTGTTCTCTGGCAAATGCCAAACGTCCTGCACGGTGTTGGGCTGTAAGCACAACCCCCACCTGTGGACGTCGGGCCCTCATACCACCCTCATGGAGTCTGTTTCTGACCGTTTGAGCAGACACATGCACATTTGTGGCCTGCTGGAGGTCATTTTGCAGGGCTCCTCCTTGCACAAAGGCGGAGGTAGCGGTCTTGCTGCTGGGTTGTTGCCCTCCTACGGCCTCCTCCACGTCTCCTGATGTACTGGCCTGTCTCCTTGTAGCGCCTCCATGCTCTGGACACTACGCTGACAGACACAGCAAACCCTCTTGCCACAGCTCGCATTGATGTGCCATCCTGGATGAGCTACACTACCTGAGCCACTTGTGTGGGTTGTAGACTCCGTCTCATGCTACCACTAGAATGAGAGCACCGCCAGTATTCAAAAGTGACCAAAACATCAGCCAGGAAGCATAGGAACTGAGAAGTGGTCTGTGGTCACCACCTGCAGAACCATTCCTTTATTGGGGGTGTCTTGCTAATTGCCTATAATTTCCACCTTTTGTCTATTCCATTTGCACAACAGCATGTGAAATTTATTGTCAATCGGTGTTGCTTCCTAAGTGGACAGTTTGATTTCACAGAAGTGTGATTGACTTGGAGTTACATTGTGTTGTTTAAGTGTTCCCTTTATTTTTTTGAGCAGTGTATATATATACATATATACATACATACATACATACATACATACATACATACATACATACATACATACATACATACATACATACATACATACAGTGGCAAGAAAAAGTATGTGAACCCTTTGGAAATACCTGGATTTCTGCATAAATTGGTCATAGAATTTTATCTGATCTTCATCTAGGTCACAACAATAGACAAACACAGTCTGCTTAAACTAATAACACACAAATAATTATACGTTTTCATGTCTTTATTGAACACACTGTCAGTTAAAGCTTGGTCGCACATGTGTCTTCCAAATGGACAATGACCCCAAGTATACTTCCAAAGTTGAGGCAAAATGGCTTAAGGACGACAAAGTCAAGGTATTGGAGTGGCCATCACAAAGCCCTGACCTCAAGCATAAAGAACATTTGTGGGCAGAACTAAAAAAGCGTGTGCGAGCAAGGAGGCCTACAAACCTGACTTAGTTACACCAGCTCTGTCAGGAGGAATGGGCCAAAATTCACCCAACTTATTGTGGGAAGGTTGTGGAAGGCTACCCGAAACGTTTGACCCAAGTTAAACAATTTAAAGGCAATGCTACCAAATACTAATTGAGTGTATGTAAACTTCTGACCCACTGGGAATGTGATGAAATAAATAGAAGCTGAAATAAATCATTCTCTCTACTATTATTCTGACATTTCACATTCTTAAAATAAAGTGGTGATCCTAACTGACCTAAGAATTTTTACTAGTATTAAATGTCAGGAATTGTGAAAAACTGAGTTTAAATGTATTTGGCTAAGGTGTATGTAAACTTCCAACTTCAACTGGATATATATATATGTATGTATATGTATATATATGTATAGAAACGTCCCTTTTTCAGGACCCTGTCTTTCACAGATAATTCGTAAAAATCCAAATAACTTCACAGATCTTCATTGTAAAGGGTTTAAACACTGCTTCCCATGCTTGTTCAATGAACCATAAACAATTAATGAACATGCACCTGTGGAACGGTCGTTAAGACACTAACAACCTTCCGGTAGTAGGCAATTAAGGTCACAGTTATGAAAACTTAGGACACTAAAGATACCTTTCTACTGACTCTGAAAAACACATTTACATTTACATTTAAGTCATTTAGCAGACGCTCTTATCCAGAGCGACTTACAAATTGGTGCATTCACCTTATGATATCCAGTGGAACAACCACTTTACAATAGTGCATCTAACTCTTTTAAGGGGGGGGGGGGGTTAGAAGGATTACTTTATCCTATCCTAGGTATTCCTTAAAGAGGTGGGGTTTCAGGTGTCTCCGGAAGGTGGTGATTGACTCCGCTGACCTGGCGTCGTGAGGGAGTTTGTTCCACCATTGGGGTGCCAGAGCAGCGAACAGTTTTGACTGGGCTGAGCGGGAACTGTACTTCCTCAGAGGTAGGGAGGCGAGCAGGCCAGAGGTGGATGAACGCAGTGCCCTTGTTTGGGTGTAGGGCCTGATCAGAGCCTGAAGGTACGGAGGTGCCGTTCCCCTCACAGCTCCGTAGGCAAGCACCATGGTCTTGTAGCGGATGCGAGCTTCAACTGGAAGCCAGTGGAGAGAGCTGAGGAGCGGGGTGACGTGAGAGAACTTGGGAAGGTTGAACACCAGATGGGCTGCGGCGTTCTGGATGAGTTGTAGGGGTTTAATGGCACAGGCAGGGAGCCCAGCCAACAGCGAGTTGCAGTAATCCAGACGGGAGATGACAAGTGCCTGGATTAGGACCTGCGCCGCTTCCTGTGTGAGGCAGGGTCGTACTCTGCGAATGTTGTAGAGCATGAACCTACAGGAACGGGTCACCGCCTTGATGTTAGTTGAGAACGACAGGGTGTTGTCCAGGATCACGCCAAGGTTCTTAGCGCTCTGGGAGGAGGACACAATGGAGTTGTCAACCGTGATGGCGAGATCATGGAACGGGCAGTCCTTCCCCGGGAGGAAGAGCAGCTCCGTCTTGCCGAGGTTCAGCTTGAGGTGGTGATCCGTCATCCACACTGATATGTCTGCCAGACATGCAGAGATGCGATTCGCCACCTGGTTATCAGAAGGGGGAAAGGAGAAGATTAATTGTGTGTCGTCTGCATAGCAATGATAGGAGAGACCATGTGAGGATATGACAGAGCCAAGTGACTTGGTGTATAGCGAGAATAGGAGAGGGCCTAGAACAGAGCCCTGGGGGACACCAGTGGTGAGAGCACGTGGTGCGGAGACAGATTCTCGCCACGCCACCTGGTAGGAGCGACCTGTCAGGTAGGACGCAATCCAAGCGTGGGCCGCGCCGGAGATGCCCAACTCGGAGAGGGTGGAGAGGAGGATCTGATGGTTCACAGTATCAAAGGCAGCCGATAGGTCTAGAAGGATGAGAGCAGAGGAGAGAGAGTTAGCTTTAGCAGTGCGGAGCGCCTCCGTGACACAGAGAAGAGCAGTCTCAGTTGAATGACTAGTCTTGAAACCTGACTGATTTGGATCAAGAAGGTCATTCTGAGAGAGATAGCAGGAGAGCTGGCCAAGGACGGCACGTTCAAGAGTTTTGGAGAGAAAAGAAAGAAGGGATACTGGTCTGTAGTTGTTGACATCGGAGGGATCGAGTGTAGGTTTTTTCAGAAGGGGTGCAACTCTCGCTCTCTTGAAGACGGAAGGGACGTAGCCAGCGGTCAAGGATGAGTTGATGAGCGAGGTGAGGTAAGGGAGAAGGTCTCCGGAAATGGTCTGGAGAAGAGAGGAGGGGATAGGGTCAAGCGGGCAGGTTGTTGGGCGGCCGGCCGTCACAAGACGCGAGATTTCATCTGGAGAGAGAGGGGAGAAAGAGGTCAAAGCACAGGGTAGGGCAGTGTGAGCAGAACCAGCGGTGTCGTTTGACTTAGCAAACGAGGATCGGATGTCGTCGACCTTCTTTTCAAAATGGTTGACGAAGTCATCCGCAGAGAGGGAGGAGGGGGAGGAGGATTCAGGAGGGAGGAGAAGGTGGCAAAGAGCTTCCTAGGGTTAGAGGCAGATGCTTGGAATTTAGAGTGGTAGAAAGTGGCTTTAGCAGCAGAGACAGAAGAGGAAAATGTAGAGAGGAGGGAGTGAAAGGATGCCAGGTCCGCAGGGAGGCGAGTTTTCCTCCATTTCCGCTCGGCTGCCCGGAGCCCTGGGGTCCCTGCTTGAACACCCTGCCCGAACACCAAAAGAAAGATGCCCAGGGTCCCTGCTCATCTGCGTGAACGTGCCTTAGGCATGCTGCAAGGAGGCATGAGGACTGCAGATGTGGCCAGGGCAATAAATTGCGATGTCCGTACTGTGAGACGCCTAAGACAGCGCTACAGGGAGACAGGATGGACAGCTGATCGTCCTCGCAGTGGCAGACCACATGTAACAACTCCTGCACAGGATCAGTACATCCGAACATCACACCTGCGGGACAGGGACAGGATGGCAACAACAACTGCCCGAGTTACACCAGGAACGCACAATCCCTCCATCAGTGCTCAGACTGTCCGCAATAGGCTGAGAGAGGCTGGACTGAGGGCTTGTAGGCCTGTTGTAAGGCAGGTCCTCACCAGACATCACCAGCAACAACGTTGCCTATGGGCACAAACCCACCGTCGCTGGACCAGACAGGACTCGCAAAAAGTGCTCTTCTCTGACGATTCACGGTTTTGTCTCACCAGGGGTGATGGTTGGATTCACGTTTATTGTTGAAGGAATGAGCGTTACACCGAGGCCTGTACTCTGGAGCGGGATCGATTTGGAGGTGGAGGGTCCGTCATGGTCTGGGGTGGCGTGTCACAGCATCATCGGCCCGAGCTTGTTGTCATTGCAGGCAATCTCAACGCTGTGCGTTACAGGGAAGACATCCTCCTCCCTCATGTAGTACCCTTCCTGCAGGCTCATCCTGACATGACCCTCCAGCATGACAATGCCACCAGCCATACTGCTCGTTCTGTGCGTGATTTCCTGCAAGACAGGAATGTCAGTGTTCTGCCATGGCCAGCGAAGAGCCCAGATCTCAATCCCATTGAACACATCTGGGACCTATTGGATTGGAGGGTGAGGGCTAGGGCCATTACCCCCAAAAATCTCCGGGAACTCGCAGGTGCCTTGGTGGAAGAGTGGGGTAACATCTCACAGCAAGAACTGGCAAATCTGGTGCAGTCCATGAGGAGGAAATGCACTGCAGTACTTAATGCAGCTGGTGGCCACACCAGATACTGACTTACTTTTGATTTTGACCACCCCTTGGTTCAGGGACACATTATTCCATTTCTGTTAGTCACATGTCTGTGGAACTTGTTCAGTGTATGTCTCAGTTGTCGAATCTTATGTTCATACAAATATTTACACATGTTAGGTTTGCTGAAAATAAACGCAGTTGGTTGACAGTGAAAGGACATTTCTTTTTTTGCTGAGTTTATTTTTGTGTCTGTGTGTATGTATGTATGTATGTATGTATGTATGTATGTATGTATGTATGTATGTATGTATGTATGTCTATGTATATATATATATATATATATATATATATATATATATATATATATATTGTGTGTGTGTTTGTTTGTGTGTATATATATGTGTGTGTGTGTTAGCCTTATCATTATGTGGTGGAACCTGGTTATTTCTGTTGTTTGGCCAGTCCTCCAGCTGCTGTTACATGTGTCGCGCACGGTGCTCTTCCTGTCATGTGTCGTTGCTGGTATGTTGTAGTAACGTTCCACATACGTTATTTATGTCAAGGTTGATCTATGTGCGGAGGAGATGGGGAACAACGTGCAACCTGCTGCTGCTCTCCTGGGGGACGTCAATGCTATTGTCAAGCAGGTAACACAACTCAGTCCTGGGGACGTCAATGCTATTGTCAAGCAGGTAACAACTCAGTCCTGGGGACGTCAATGCTATTGTCAAGCAGGTAACAACTCAGTCCTGGGGACGTCAATGCTATTGTCAAGCAGGTAACAACTCAGTCCTGGGGACGTCAATGCTATTGTCAAGCAGGTAACAACTCAGTCCTGGGGAGGTCAATGCTATTGTCAAGCAGGTAACACAACTCAGTCCTGGGGAGGTCAATGCTATTGTCAAGCAGGTAACACAACTCAGTCCTGGGGACGTCAATGCTATTGTCAAGCAGGTAACACAACTCAGTCCTGGGGACGTCAATGCTATTGTCAAGCAGGTAACACAACTCAGTCCTGGGGACGTCAATGCTATTGTCAAGCAGGTAACACAACTCAGTCCTGGGGACGTCAATACTATTGTCAAGCAGGTAACAACTCAATCCTGGGGACGTCAATGCTATTGTCAAGCAGGTAACAACTCAGTCCTGGGGACGTCAATGCTATTGTCAAGCAGGTAACAACTTAGTCCTGGGGACGTCAATGCTATTGTCAAGCAGGTAACACAGCTCAGTCCTGGGGGACGTCAATGCTATTGTCAAGCAGGTAACACAACTCAGTCCTGGGGGACGTCAATGCTATTGTCAAGCAGGTAACACAACTCAGTCCTGGGGACGTCAATGCTATTGTCAAGCAGGTAACACAACTCAGTCCTGGGGGACGTCAATGCTATTGTGAAGCAGGTAACACAACTCAGTCCTGGGGACGTCAATGCTATTGTCAAGCAGGTAACACATCACAGGCATCTAATATGTGCCCCATATCTGTATGTTACTGTATTGCTGGGTCCTGGTGGTCTGTACTGTCTTGTCAAGTCACATTTTATTTACAGTGCATTTAACAAGTCTCAATACACTTTACAATAAAAAACATGTTTAAAACAAATGTCTTTTTTTAAAGAAACGAGCATTGATTATCCTGTCTGTAACAACTATTTGATTTACAGCAAAGTATAAATGGAATTGAATTGGTACAGATGTAGGATCTTATTTGAACCAGTTTGCTATAGCAGGAAAATAATCCTGCAGCAACAGGAATGGGAATTATTAAGTGGATTATAATAATTGGATTTTTTTTGTAGGGGTTGATACATTTTTCATAGAGGAAAATCAAGTCTGAAATGTATAAGAGTAAAAACTTCAGAAGCCTTTTTAAACCTCAAATATACAACACGTTTTACATGTCCTGCATTGCAGGAAAGTTCTCCTGCAACAGGGTGCTCAAATTAAGATCCTACATCTGTACTTGATTCAGTTTGCTTAGTTTCTACTCCTCATCTTTACTTTCAGCTCCTAGAGTATGTTCATAAAGATGGCTGGAATTATCCAGCTGATACAGAATGGTGGACCGCATTGAAAGAGAAGATGGCTGCTAACTCAACAATGACAAAGGTGTGTTGGTGTGTCTGTCCGTGACCTGTGACCTAAGCAAGTTAGCCTGTGTGTCTGTATTACTGACTGTCTTTGTTATCTGTGAAATAACTTGACTTTAATCCAACAGGTAGAATACATTATAGTTGCCAGATCAATTCCCTCCTATTTTTCCAGCACCCGGCCTAGGATTCGAACCGGCCACCTTTTCGGCTACAGGTCCAACAACTTTGCTGCTTGGCCATCTACCAGCCCTGATTGTGTTTCTCTCTCCAGGCATTAGCTCTTCAGTCGACAACACCCATGAACTACTACCAAGTGTTCCACCACATCTCCCAGCTGCTGCCCCACGACTGTGTCATCGTGAGTGAGGGGGCCAACACCATGGACATTGGGCGTACCATGTTGAACAACTACCTTCCACGACACAGGCAAGGCATGCTGCCTCACACAGAGGTCAAAGGTCAAATCCGCCAAGTATCCCGTGCCTTTTCCCTGTAGGCAAGTAGGAATTAGTAGTTGTTGTCCAGGGATCTGTTGATAGTTCTGCCTGGGAAGACTTCTCAATGTAGTGCTGCCTGACAGGTTGACTGGATGACTTCTCAATGTAGTGCTGCCTGACAGGTTGACTGGATGACTTCTCAATGTAGTGCTGCCTGACAGGTTGACTGGATGACTTCTCAATGTAGTGCTGCCTGACAGGTTGACTGGATGACTTCTCAATGTAGTGCTGCCTGACATGTTGACTGGATGACTTCTCAATGTAGTGCTGCCTGACAGGTTGACTGGATGACTTCTCAATGTGGTGCTGCCTGACAGGTTGACTGGATGACTTCTCAATGTAGTGCTGCCTGACAGGTTGACTGGATGACTTCTCAATGTAGTGCTGCCTGACAGGTTGACTGGATGACTTCTCAATGTAGTGCTGCCTGACAGGTTGACTGGATGACTTCTCAATGTAGTGCTGCCTGACAGGTTGACTGGATGACTCCTCAATGTAGTGCTGCCTGACAAGTTGACTGGGTGACTTCTCAATGTAGTGCTGCCTGACAGGTTGACTGGATGACTTCTCAATGTAGTGCTGCCTGACAGGTTGACTGGATGACCCCTCAATGTAGTGCTGCCTGACAGGTTGACTGGATGACCCCTCAATGTAGTGCTGCCTGACAGGTTGACTGGATGACTTCTCAATGTAGTGCTGCCTGACAGGATGACTGAATGACCCCTCAATGTAGTGCTACCTGACAGGTTGACTGGATGACTTCTCAATGTAGTGCTGCCTGACAGGTTGACTGGATGACTTCTCAATGTAGTGCTGCCTGACAGGTTGACTGGATGACTTCTCAATGTAGTGCTGCCTGACAGGTTGACTAGATGACTTCTCAATGTAGTGCTGCCTGACAGGTTGACTAGATGACTTCTCAATGTAGTGCTGCCTGACAGGTTGACTGGATGACTTCTCAATGTAGTGCTGCCTGACAGGTTGACTAGATGACTTCTCAATGTGGTGCTGCCTGGCAGGCTGACTAGATGACTTCTCAATGTGGTGCTGCCTGACAGGTTGACTGGATGACTCCTCAATGTAGTGCTGCCTGACAGGTTGACTGGGAGACCCCTCAATGTAGTGCAGCCTGACAGGTTGACTGGATGACCCCTCAATGTAGTGCTGCCTGACAGGTTGACTGGATGACTTCTCAATGTAGTGCTGCCTGACAGGTTGACTGGATGACTTCTCAATGTAGTGCTGCCTGACAGGTTGACTAGATGACTTCTCAATGTAGTGCTGCCTGACAGGTTGACTAGATGACTTCTCAATGTAGTGCTGCCTGACAGGTTGACTGGATGACTTCTCAATGTAGTGCTGCCTGACAGGTTGACTAGATGACTTCTCAATGTGGTGCTGCCTGGCAGGCTGACTAGATGACTTCTCAATGTGGTGCTGCCTGACAGGTTGACTGGATGACTCCTCAATGTAGTGCTGCCTGACAGGTTGACTGGGAGACCCCTCAATGTAGTGCAGCCTGACAGGTTGACTGGATGACCCCTCAATGTAGTGCTGCCTGGATGACCCCTCAATGTAGTGCTGCCTGACAGGTTGACTGGATGACTTCTCAATGTAGTGCTGCCTGACAGGTTGACTGGATGACTCCTCAATGTAGTGCTGCCTGACATGTTGACTGGATGACTTCTCAATGTAGTGCTGCCTGACAGGTTGACTGGATGACTTCTCAATGTAGTGCTGCCTGATAGGTTGACTGGATGACTTCTCAATGTAGTGCTGCCTGACAGGTTGACTGGATGACCCCTCAATGTAGTGCTGCCTGACAGGTTGACTGGATGACTTCTCAATGTAGTGCTGCCTGACAGGTTGACTGGATGACTTCTCAATGTGGTGCTGCCTGGCCGGCTGACTAGATGACTTCTCAATGTAGTGCTGCCTGACAGGTTGACTGGATGACTTCTCAATGTAGTGTTGACTGGATGACTTCTCAATGTAGTGCTGCCTGACAGGTTGACTGGATGACTTCTCAATGTAGTGCTGCCTGACAGGTTGACTGGATGACTTCTCAATGTAGTGCTGCCTGACAGGTTGACTGGATGACTTCTCAATGTAGTGCTGCCTGACAGGTTGACTAGATGACTTCTCAATGTAGTGCTGCCTGACAGGTTGACTGGATGAATTCTCAATGTAGTGCTGCCTGACAGGTTGACTGGATGACTTCTCAATGTAGTGCTGCCTGACAGGTTGACTAGATGACTTCTCAATGTAGTGCTGCCTGACAGGTTGACTGGATGAATTCTCAATGTAGTGCTGCCTGACAGGTTGACTGGATGACTTCTCAATGTAGTGCTGCCTGACAGGTTGACTGGATGACTTCTCAATGTAGTGCTGCCTGACAGGTTGACTAGATGGTCTCTCTTAGTATCTTACCCCCCCAGATATTGTTCCTTGCTTCCTACTTAGCACACTGACCAACTAAGGTACCTTTATACACACTCTGAGCTCGTATTAACGCAGCCGTGTGTGTGTGTGTGTGTGTGTGTGTGTGTGTGTGTGTGTGTGTGTGTGTGTGTGTGTGTGTGTGTGTGTGTGTGTGTGTGTGTGTGTGTGTGTGTGTGTGTGTGTGTGTGTGTGTGTAGGTTGGATGCTGGCACCTTCGGGACGATGGGGGTGGGTCTGGGCTTTGCCATCGCGGCTGCAACAGTGCAGAGGAACCAGAACACAGGCCAGAGGGTGGTGTGTGTGGAGGGGGACAGTGCCTTTGGATTCTCTGGGATGGAGGTGGAGACCATGTGCAGGTTGGTACAGTCAAGGTCTCTCTCACATAGCAAAACGTGGTTGTAGTAATCACTGGTCAGGTGCATAGGATAATTAAAGTGTCAACCCCCTAACCTAGTCATTGATGCTTTCCCTCGTCATTGATGCTTTCCCCTCTGACCAGGTATAAACTCCCGGTGGTCATCATCGTGGTCAACAACAACGGGATCTACAGCGGCGTGGACGCAGAGACGTGGGAAATGATGGGGAAGATGGGAGATCTCACCACTGTGTGAGTACAGAGTGGTTTGGGTTTAAAGGTCAATTTGGGACTGGGCCTACTCTGACTGGTTATGTCAAGGTCAGGATTCCCTCTTGTGAAGGTATGTTGGTCATCTTGTCCTCGGTTCTCTCCCCTCTCCTCTCCAGAGCCCCCCCTGTGACCCTGCTACCTGAAGCCCGCTATGACGAGGTCATGAACGCCTTCGGAGGACGAGGGTTCCTGGTGCGGACAGAGGAGGAGCTGCGTAGTGCCTTACAGCTCAGCCTCAGTGACTGGGAGAGACCTAGTCTCCTCAACGTCCTCATAGACCCCTCCTCAGACAGGAAGCAACAGGTAACTACAGGACAAATCTGACATGACACCCCATTCCCTGGTCTACACCATGCAAATCAAATCTGGACGTCAAAGCCAGTTCAACTGACTGTCCATGGTCTGTCTCTGTCTGTGTCTCTTAGGAGTTTCCATGGCTAACTCGCTCCAACCTGTAGGCCCGAGAGGAGAGGTCTGCTGTATGGGACAGTGAGGAAGACCTGCTTTCTTCTGCTACCTGATGGAGAAATTGGGTACATCCCAAATGGCAAATCTTCTCTATAAATGTAATTCTCTATGGGCCCTGATCGAAGTAGTGCACTAAATAGGGAATATGGTGCCATTTGGTATGCAGCCTTTGTCAGTGAAGTTTCTCTCTATAACATGGTGTTTGGAGACAATGACAGCTCCTCTAACATGAGAAGGCTGCATGTGTTTTTGTATCTAAAAAATAATCATGTTTCTATGAAATGTTTTAATCAAGTCACATTTACTACACGGTAGTATTACATTTTCGATTTTGGAAATTTATACCATGATTAAGATGTAGATTTGTGAGAAAATGTCAGGTATAATATTTGTCTTTGGCTTGTTTACTATATTTGTACAAGTGTCCTTGAAAATAAACTTTGTTGCAGACAAACTGAAAGATATTAGTAGTTATTTTAGAAAATTATAAGTGATGTCAATGTCTTTCAGAGCAGTAGACTAGAGGACGCTTTGCCACTTCCTTTCGGAGTAAAGGAAATTATTCTGTGTCCTGTTCATCTCCCCAGTCAGTGTGACTTGTCTCCAACAATACCCATGTAACTGCTGATATTACAATGGTATGGCTCTCCAGCTGAAAATAAGCACATGTGTAGCATGTGGTCAACGCAACTCCTTCCTCAAACTAACCTCTTACCCCTCTTCAGGGTTCCTCTGTCAAGGAAACATCATGGCTGACATTGGTTAATGAGAAATGTGTGCCATGTCAGTCTGTTTGACATTGGGTTGGAATCAGTGGAGGCTCCTCAGTAGGAAGGGGAGGACCATCCTCCTCAGTGAATTTCATAAATATAAACAGTGAAACATTAAAGTGAACCTTTTTAGATAAAACTATACTAAATATCACCAAATAGTCTATTAAAACACAGTTTTGCAATGAAGGTCGACAGTAGCCTTAACAGCACTCTGTAGGGTAGCACCATGGTGTCGCTGGAGGACAGCTAGCTTCCTCCTCTGGGTACATTGACTTCAATAGAAAACCTAGGAGGGTCGTGGTACTCACCCCTTCCATAAATTTACAGAAATTCCAGAGGACTTCCTTCAACCTATCGGAGCTCTTGCAGCATTAACTGACATGTTGTTGACCCAATCAAAGGATCAGAAAATTAATCTAGTACTGAAAGCATAAGCTACAGCTAGCTAGTAGTGCATAACATGTGGTGAGTCGTTGACTCAAAGAGAGAGACAGTAATTGAAGTTAAACAAAGGAAATTCTTTAAAAAATTAAACGAGAGAGAGCTATATCATTTTTTCCACTTTCACTTACTTCGCTAGCTAGTTTAGCCTACTCAAACACCTGGCTCAAACAGAGAGGGATGCTATGTTACCTAGCTAGCTATGGCTATCCAACACTGGAACTCTTCCAAGTCAAGGTAAGCTTTTGGTTTTATTAATTTATTGCCACTGGGGCCGCCAGTGTAACTGCTAAACTGCTTGCTGACTATACACTGTAGTGCATTATTGTAGCGGGTTTACTAAAGTGTTAGTTTTAGTAGCCATGTTGACTTGACGTGAGCTAATATGGTGACAACGATGTAGGCTGTGTGTAGCGGTTATGATTTGAAGGTTTGGCTTGGAATGTTTTTTTTCCGCCTGACAGCTGATGTGTTGTGCACTGAAGTCCACAAGTGAAGGGAAAAGGTGAGAGGAGGAGAGCGCATAGATGCGAGAAGGAATTAGCCAACGATCAAAGTCACACTGTGTGTATGGCTGCTATGGAAGTGAACTGTGTTTGTGTGTGCGGGTGTCTTTCATTCCGCCTACTCTGTTGCAAAACATTTCCCAAACAGAACGAAAAGGGGATAAACATACCTGAATTTCTCCAATAGAACTCTTGTTTGCAACTGTTGGACTAATGATTACACCCTAGATCAGCTAGATGCAGCCAAGAGTGTGCAAGGCGGTATTGAATGTGTCACTGTCTGTCACCTTGATTACTGAAATTTCTCTCGACCTACATTGTTAACTTTCCCTCATAGGCTAGGTTGTAGCAACCTCATGATGGCTATAGGGAAAATGTGAGTAGCCTAAACCTATCAATGTTACATTGAGATAGGTGAACGGAATATGAATGGCAGTCATCCAATATGCTGTAATGGAAAGAAAAAAAATCATCCCTCATCTTAAACAGCATCGACCGCCACTGGTTGGAATAAGGCCTGTGTGTGTGTGTGCGCATGCGTGCATTTTCAATGTGTGGCTGTGTCCCCGCCTGGCCCACAGCACCCTGCATGCCTGTCATTCCTCTCTATAGGTCAGGGATTTCCACTGGGACTGGGAGGACAGCTGGGTCCCTGCCTGCTTCCTGCCCCGAGGCCTCCCCAGCCCAGCGTCACCCCCCCACGCCCTCCTCCCCTTACAACCTTAACTCCACCCCAACCTGCACTCAAATAACACATTTTCTCTTTTGTGAGGAAAAAATTATGTATTCACCTTACTTGTTGGATATGTAACAATTGTCCTGCTAATGCTGTGTTTTATGTGTTTTATGTGGTCCCGTGTGGCTCAGTTGGTAGAGCATGGTGCTTGCAACGCCAGGGTTGTGGGTTCAATTCCCACGGGGGGACCAGGGTTCAATTCCCACGGGGGGACCAGGATGAATATGTATGAACTTTCCAATTTGTAAGTCGCTCTGGATAAGAGCGTCTGCTAAATGACTTAAATGTAAAATGTAAATGTTATGGTCTCCACTCTAGCACCCTGCAGCCAGTCTGGGTTATACTAGAGATAGCTTGAAGCTGACAATTGACTTGTGTTGGTGATAAAAACCTAAAAGCTAGCATTCTATAGACAAGATGTGGTGTGTGTGACTCGAGATAGAGAGCCTGGAAGAATTAAGAATAATGCCTCATTGTCTCATCTTCCTGGCATCTGGGAAACTAAGTAAAAGACCATCCTGTGTAGATAACCAAAGTGGCTTATGGGAAGGTTAGAAGTGACTGACTAAGCAATCTTGGTATCAGCTATATAAAAACTGTGCATCGTCTGTAAAGGCTAGACTGTCAGTCAAGACTGGTGGGCTAACGGTCTCATTATTGCAATCATTAATCGATATTAAATAAAGATGATTGTTTGAAGAAATGACTAAGACCAAGTCTCTCTCAGTACTGAATTTCCACGACACTTTTCTCTGGGAACGAAAAGCCAGTGACTGTGTTCATTATTTCATGACCCGCCACCACTCCTGTCTCACTCAGGCATCCTGATGGGTCAGAGGTCAAAGCCCCCCCCCCCCACCCAGGATAAACTGATGAAGGTCACCTAGACTGTCCGTCTCAAATGATATTTTAGAGTCACACAGAGCACAAAATGGCTTTAGGGAAAAATGTCTCTGTATTCTTTTGTCAACTTCGGAACTCTTCATTAAGATAATAGAATGGGCTGCATTTGCCGCTTCATTTCTAAAGGCATCTACAGAGACATCGGTACTCTGCCCACAAATCACATTGGTCTGGTTAGGGAACCCAGAGTGGTAGGACAAAGAAAAGCATAAGTAAGCTTTTACTTGGGCATCTCTGCAGGCAAATGAACCTTAATGAAATCATGGAGTGAAATATGACATGGTAATTGAGTTACGGAGAGGGGAGGGCAGAACTGCAGCCAACTCCTACCTACTCCTGTCCTGGACCCATGGCTCCCTGCCACGACCTGAGCCCTCAATCTTCTGCCTCAGGTGTGTGTGTGTGTGTGTATATACACACACACACACACACACACACACACACACACACACACACACACACACACACACACACCCCCCCCCCCCCCCCCCCCCTCTCTCATTCTGAGAGATCATACAATATAGTACAAAATAGTCCCAGAATAATGTTACTGCTCGTGAGGTAGACCATCAGGCTGACTATAGAACACTAGGCCAAATCTGGGAGGGTTGATGACAATTCTAGCTGTGGTGTGTTCAATTCAAGACTCTGTCTCTCTGAGGATATTTATGCCCTGCCAATACATGAAATAGTACAGACAGACACAGCACTTTGTCAGCAGCTGCCTGCTGACAGCGTCTTTTCTCTGCTTGATGCAGGTCCACTGCTGTGCAGTGTGTTCTCTTCCTTCCTGAGAGAACGTCAACAGAATTTCCGGAACTGTCAGTCTGCTCCCCACCACACACCAACCATCCAATCACTGTCAACGACCGAGGAGACTCCTCTACTCAGGGATGCTGACAAACCCCTGACTCCCAGCCCCATGTCAGACCAACCAAATGCCCTGACACTAACTAGAGAGTATTGACTCTGGTCAAAAATGTGTATGCAACCAATTTTTTACATTTGATTTGAGCATTTAATGTGAGTTCCTAGGCTGAGTAAATAGCTTGTAACAGTCAACAGCTTCCATTTTCTCATCTTTATTTTGTTCTCAATAATGCATGACTGTGTCAAACATGTCTGTGTCAAACATGTCTTAATTATGAAATCAGAGGAGTTGTGAAATCCTGATTTGCGAGCGCATTCACCACCACCAAGCATTGTGTAATGTTACCACATGCTACCAGTGTACCTACAGCATACAGTACACTCATATTAGCCAAACAAATGGATATGTAATGTGTTTATACACGGTGCAATGGATAATACAGTTATACCTGTCATATAAAAGTTGACATAATATTCAGTCATTACAGTTATACAGTTACATTAGCAAGAACCATCAATATTTCTTTAAAAGCATATACCTTGTCGAGAGTTGACTAATATTTACTTACAGCATGTAGGCTTCATTCACAGCCTCCTTTGGCAAATGGGTTCAACTTGTAAGTTACAGTACCACTAACATGCAGATGTAACATTTAGAACAGTCTTGAAATTACATATTTTCATACATCCACTTTTACATGAGCAACAATATTTTCCTAAGTGTGGGTGAGGTTAAAGGTTGGCCTCCGTTGGCACGGCGACCTATAGCTTGTGGTAAAGAACAGCTTATCCTGAAATGTTCTCTTAAACTACTGAGGGAATACAGGAAGTAATGCAGACTACAACTATAGTGTTCAGTTCTCCACTGAGTGGTGCAGTAGTTCTGCTCCAGTTATTTGTCTGCTATAAATACCAGACAGAAAGATGTCCAGAGCTGATGCACCATAGACTGTCATAAGGTTTCCCACCCTAACTATCGGAATTCACTTCCTACCAAATAGCAGCTAAAAACGCTTCCTGTTCTGCAATGAGGAAATGATTTAAGAACATGTAGTAGTAGCAGTCATAATAACCGTTTGCCAGCCTTCACGTGTCATATCTCCCTGCAGACAGTAGTTCACTGGTCCTCCTCTTTACCTAGAGGACTGATGGCATGAGTCATCAACGTGTACAGTAAGCACTTCTGAGTGAGAAGAGGGATAGTGTAACAGTCAGTGTGCAGCACAGACTCGGTGATCTCATCTGTGTTCTACAGTGGATATGAGGGAGGATTTCTCTGAAAACCGCAAGCTACATTTTGTTAGTGGTTCCTGAGTTAAACCGTGGAAATGTCAATCTAAACTAAAGCAAAGCTGACCTTGTCCACAATGTCCAGATTCTGAACGGCCCTCTTCAACTACAGTACAGTGCCATCAAAAGCTAATAGAGCTCACGGGCCTGGCTGTCCAAATGGCACACTATCCCCTATATAGTGCACTACTTTTAACCAGGGCCCATTGGACTCTAGTCAAAAGTAGTGCACTACATAGGGAATAGGGTGTCATTTGGGACTAGTCCACTGTTCAGTTCTACCAGAAGGTGAGGGTTCCCGGTCTATCAGCTTGGCTGCTATTTCCACAGGCAGCCATCTTGGCTAAATGCTACTACTGTACAGTACATAGCTTTACTGTTCTTCTGAAGAGGATCTGACCAAGGCTTAAGATCTGCCTCTTCAGTACAGACTGACCAAGGCTTAAGATCTGCCAAATTCAGTACAGACTGACCAAGGCTTAAGATCTGCCTCTTCAGTACAGACTGACCAAGGCTCTCAGAATCCTCCTGAATACTGTATTATTATAACATGCCCCTCCTGTCCTGATTAGTAAAATTATGACATACAATATACTCCCTACGTACAATTGGAGACGTATACCTACTATATATACACAGTACGAAGCTCATGACAACGATAGTAAGTATTGTGATTGGTTAAATGCCCAGGTAGTGACATCTGTGGCCATGGTCACACAGCAATTTCAGCCTCATGCAACTGCTACAGTACATGACGTCATTGACGTTGCAGTAAAATACACAGCACCCTGCTTCTGATTGTTCAGACCTGGTTCTCTTTTCTTTAACAGTGCTACGTCGAGGTAAATATGGCTTCCGGCTCCACCCACGAGTCGCTCACTTTCTCAGAGCTTTCCCATTGGCTGTCTCTCACTTCCTGGCTGTCTCTCATTTGACCGCCTCTCATTCAGCGGCTGGTCCTATCAGGTGGGCAGAACCTCTTCAGTCTTGGGTTGAGTTTTATTTAAGACAAAGTGAAATTGTCCAGTGCGAATGGATGAGGGGGCATTTTACTGGCCCCGGCCCCCCTCCTCGGGAGCTACATGGCTTCAGCAGCGATACAACAGAGTTAGTGTGTGTAGTTTTAGTTATTTTGTCAGGTTTAGTCCAGTTTGTCAACACTTCCTTTTTGAGTCTCTTGTTTGCAGTGTTGTTGTTGATCTTTTTTTTGCATTACCGTCATCCTGTTCAGTACCAAAGCAAACAAGACAAGAAGCATCCCACTGCTGTGTCCAGGTTCCTCCTCATGTGAAATACTTGCAGTTTGTAGAGTCAATGACACAGTACGGAGTGCATCTGAGACGACCATAAGACCTGGGAATCAAGGAGAATTAGAACCCTCTGTCAACTAATCATGACAAAAGCAGACAGTTACTGCTTCATAGGGAACACAAAGTTACATACAGTAAAATATGGAAAGCAGACAAGAATGGATCAAGCCAGTCAGCCTACTAACCCTGGGAGATATGAGTTGCATGTCTGATAGCCAAAGTCCTTTCCATCACATTCCTCGGCACCGTCATAGCGATAACCATCTCCACAGTAAGCATGTTTACACTCTGAGGAGGAAGAGATGGAGAGAGAAACAAAGGGAGAGAAAAACAGAGACACACGTAGAGAGACAGACATAGAGAGACAGATAGAGATCAATAGCCATCCAAACCAGACCGGTGCTTCTGTATGTCATCAATAGCATTATCATTTAACAAGTTCATTTATACAAATCAACTTCCCATGCGGTAATCCAACCGACAACACCAGGATTCAACAAACGGAACCATCAGCAGAACCAAATCACGAATCTGGTTCATCCACTCTGATAACGTGACTTACTGACGCAGCCGTCGGTGACAATCCTATTCCCGTCGTCACATTCCTCCCCGTTGGGAATCTGAACGATCCCGTCGCCACAGTAACCCTCCTGTTCCGGAGCATTCTCCGTAGACTGGAAAGGCGTCAGCTGGAAGAAAGAAGTCTTTTACAGAGATTAGAAACTAAAACTAAGAAAATGAAATAAAACTGTAACTTAAAGATGAACCTTGCCAGGCAATACTGTAAGCACTTAGACATATCCCGTTTAGAAGATAGTGTATCAAGTGAGGTACCTGAATGGGCAGCCATCCGTTGGTGTCTTTGAAGTAAAGCGATCTCTGGTCTTTCCGGAAGGCTAGGGCATTGTCCGTATGAAGACGATCTAGTTCTTCTTGATTGTTTACCACAAATATCTGTACGAGAAACAACAAAAGACACATTCTGGGTGAGACACAAAGACTAATTCGGCCTATTAAGTGCCTTAGCTGAGGCAAGTTTCTGATTGGCAGTAAATGTTGATCATGTGTTACTTGTGTTGCGTGCTCACCGCTGGCACTTTGGCGTAGTCGCTCCTGGAACTATGTTCATCAAACTGTGGACTCTTGACACTAATGGAGTTACAGCTGCAAGGTCCAGGAAGACCTGGTAGCCCCCTCTCACCTTTCGTTCCAACCACGTAGAGTCCTGAACAAGAAATAAACATTTAGATCATATATTATCAATGCAGGCATATGTACAAAAAGTGATGTACACATGACACCATCTCTATATCACAGAGAACCACATTCAGAGACAGCCATGAGCGAGGTCACAGGGACTATATGTTATAAATACCTCAATTGAATTGCACTATCCTGGCCCCCTCGTCTATCTATCAAGTTGGTAAAGCAATCAACTTAATTTGCGCAGACACCTGAACAAGACACCGGCTGTAACAGTTTAATTACATGGTGACATAATGTTTGTAAATATGTAAGAAGCTTCTTGGCCCACTATGAATTCGTTTTAAGGACATGATGTCATGGCTTTAGCATCCGTCCCATCCCAGTCACCCCCGCCACCCCCCTCATGGTATCTGTTTCACCTCAGGGGGGGGGAGAGGGGGGGTGATCAGGTTCCTCTGAACCTAAATAAGCTCTCTGGTGTTACCTCCTGCTGTGTTTTAATGTCTGCTTCCTTTCACTGATGCTGACACGGGAGGCTGCCTGCCTGAAGCTTCTCAGACCCATACCTGAAGCTTCTCACACCCATACCTGAAGCTTCTCACACCCATCCCTGGAGCTTCTCACACCCATCCCTGGAGCTTCTCACACCCATCCCTGAAGCTTCTCACACCCATCCCGGAAGCTTCTCAGACCCATCCCTGAAGCTTCTCAGACCCATCCCTGAAGCTTCTCACACTGTCAGGACCCCATATTAAACCTCAAAATGTACTTTCCAGTGAGATTCTCCATTGGGCCTTTCTTTTAATTACAGGACAAGGTTTAATAATCTAGGTCTGAGAAACTAGCCTTCAGAGTCCAGAAAATGGGCAGAGCCTCCAACAAAGAACAAACCAATAACTCTAAATCTGACTCGATGTTCTTCCCTAGAATTCATCCAGCTACACACTCAGCCTGCATATACACAGACTGGCAACAGATTAGCATGTTAGCCCAGCCACACTCCCTAGCCCTATAGCGGTCTCTAAAGAAGCGAAGCTCAGATGGGAGAGCCGATGTAGGTGGAGTCCTTACCTGAGGCTGGGAGACCTGGGGGACCAGGGTGGCCTGGGGGCCCCTGAGGACCTGCTGGACCTAGAGGGCCGATAATCCCATTGTCGCCCTTCCCTCCCTGATTAATCAGACAAGATAAACACCACATGTAAAAACATCAACTGACAAACATATGGTAAACCTTCAGTGGTCAAAACATGTCACCACATCATAGTGATTTGATGTTACAGTATGTTGCTCAAAGAGGGCGGCAGGTAGCATAGTGGTTAGAGCGTTGGACTAGTAATCGAAAGGTTGCTAGATCAAATCCCCGAGCTGACAAGGTAAAAATCTGTCGTTCTGCCCCTGAACAAGGCAGTTAACCCACTGTTTCTAGGCCGTCATTGTAAATAAGAATTTGTTCTTAACTGACTTGCCTAGTTAAATAAAGGTTAAAAAAAGATCGGAATAACTTTTTTAATCACAGCTTCTAACAGCATATGATATTATATCATTAAGATCCAAGTAAGATCCTAATATAGTATCTCTCACCTGTTTAATACAGCATCTCTCTCACCTGTTTAATACAGCTTCTAACAGCATATGATATTATATCATTAAGATCCAAGTAAGATCCTAATATAGTATCTCTCACCTGTTTAATACAGCATCTCTCTCACCTGTTTAATACAGCTTCTAACAGCATATGATATTATATCATTAAGATCCAAGTAAGATCCTAATATAGTATCTCTCACCTGTTTAATACAGCATCTCTCTCACCTGTTTAATACAGCTTCTAACAGCATATGATATTATATCATTAAGATCCAAGTAAGATCCTAATATAGTATCTCTCACCTGTTTAATACAGCATCTCTCTCACCTGTTTAATACAGCTTCTAACAGCATATGATATTATATCATTAAGATCCAAGTAAGATCCTAATATAGTATCTCTCACCTGTTTAATACAGCATCTCTCTCACCTGTTTAATACAGCATCTAACAGCATATGATATTATATCATTAAGATCCAAGTAAGATCCTAATACAGTATCTCTCACCTGTTTAATACAGCATCTCTCTCACCTGTTTAATACAGCATATCTCTCACCTGTTTAATACAGCTTCTAACAGCATATGATATTATATCATTAAGATCCAAGTAAGATCCTAATACAGTATCTCTCACCTGTTTAATACAGTATCTCTCACCTGTTTAATACAGCATCTCTCACCTGTTTAATACAGCATCTCTCACCTAGTTAATACAGCTTCTAACAGCATATATATCATTAAGATCCAAGTAAGATCCTAATACAGTATCTCTCACCTGTTTAATACAGTATCTCTCTCACCTGTTTAATACAGCATCTCTCACCTGTTTAATACAGCATATCTCTCACCTGTTTAATACAGCATCTCTCACCTGTTTAATACAGCTTCTAACAGCATATGATATTATATCATTAAGATCCAAGTAAGATCCTAATATAGTATCTCTCACCTGTTTAATACAGCATCTCTCTCACCTGTTTAAT
This sequence comes from Salvelinus namaycush, assembly GCF_016432855.1. Classification (NCBI taxonomy): domain Eukaryota; kingdom Metazoa; phylum Chordata; class Actinopteri; order Salmoniformes; family Salmonidae; genus Salvelinus; species Salvelinus namaycush. The sequence goes on from NW_024058831.1 coordinate 146,623, forward strand.
ACAGCATATCTCTCACCTGTTTAATACAGCTTCTAACAGCATATGATATTATATCATTAAGATCCAAGTAAGATCCTAATACAGTATCTCTCACCTGTTTAATACAGTATCTCTCACCTGTTTAATACAGCATCTCTCACCTGTTTAATACAGCATCTCTCACCTAGTTAATACAGCTTCTAACAGCATATATTATATCATTAAGATCCAAGTAAGATCCTAATACAGTATCTCTCACCTGTTTAATACAGTATCTCTCTCACCTGTTTAATACAGCATCTCTCACCTGTTTAATACAGCATATCTCTCACCTGTTTAATACAGCATCTCTCACCTGTTTAATACAGCTTCTAACAGCATATGATATTATATCATTAAGATCCAAGTAAGATCCTAATATAGTATCTCTCACCTGTTTAATACAGCATCTCTCTCACCTGTTTAATACAGCTTCTAACAGCATATGATATTATATCATTAAGATCCAAGTAAGATCCTAATATAGTATCTCTCACCTGTTTAATACAGCATCTCTCTCACCTGTTTAATACAGCTTCTAACAGCATATGATATTATATCATTAAGATCCAAGTAAGATCCTAATATAGTATCTCTCACCTGTTTAATACAGCATCTCTCTCACCTGTTTAATACAGCATCTAACAGCATATGATATTATATCATTAAGATCCAAGTAAGATCCTAATACAGTATCTCTCACCTGTTTAATACAGCATCTCTCTCACCTGTTTAATACAGCATATCTCTCACCTGTTTAATACAGCTTCTAACAGCATATGATATTATATCATTAAGATCCAAGTAAGATCCTAATACAGTATCTCTCACCTGTTTAATACAGTATCTCTCACCTGTTTAATACAGCATCTCTCACCTGTTTAATACAGCATCTCTCACCTAGTTAATACAGCTTCTAACAGCATATATTATATCATTAAGATCCAAGTAAGATCCTAATACAGTATCTCTCACCTGTTTAATACAGTATCTCTCTCACCTGTTTAATACAGCATCTCTCACCTGTTTAATACAGCATATCTCTCACCTGTTTAATACAGCATCTCTCACCTGTTTAATACAGCTTCTAACAGCATATGATATTATATCATTAAGATCCAAGTAAGATCCTAATATAGTATCTCTCACCTGTTTAATACAGCATCTCTCTCACCTGTTTAATACAGCTTCTAACAGCATATGATATTATATCATTAAGATCCAAGTAAGATCCTAATATAGTATCTCTCACCTGTTTAATACAGCATCTCTCTCACCTGTTTAATACAGCTTCTAACAGCATATGATATTATATCATTAAGATCCAAGTAAGATCCTAATATAGTATCTCTCACCTGTTTAATACAGCATCTCTCTCACCTGTTTAATACAGCATCTAACAGCATATGATATTATATCATTAAGATCCAAGTAAGATCCTAATACAGTATCTCTCACCTGTTTAATACAGCATCTCTCTCACCTGTTTAATACAGCATATCTCTCACCTGTTTAATACAGCTTCTAACAGCATATGATATTATATCATTAAGATCCAAGTAAGATCCTAATACAGTATCTCTCACCTGTTTAATACAGTATCTCTCTCACCTGTTTAATACAGCATCTCTCTCACCTGTTTAATACAGCATCTCTCTCACCTGTTTAATACAGCATCTCTCTCACCTGTTTAATACAGCATCTCTCTCACCTGTTTAATACAGCATCTCTCTCACCTGTTTAATACAGCATCTCTCACCTGTTTAATACAGCATCTCTCACCTGTTTAATACAGCATCACTCACCTGTTTAATACAGCTTCTAACAGCATATGATATTATATCATTAAGATCCAAGTAAGATCCTAATACAGTATCTCTCACCTGTTTAATACAGCATCTCTCGCCTGTTAAATACAGCATCTCTCACCTGTTTAATACAGCATCTCTCTCACCTGTTTAATACAGCTTCTAACAGCATATGATATTATATCATTAAGATCCAAGTAAGATCCTAATACAGTATCTCTCACCTGTTTAATACAGTTTCTAACAGCATATGATATTATATCATTAAGATCCAAGTAAGATCCTAATATAGTATCTCTCACCTGTTTAATACAGCATCTCTCACCTGTTTAATACAGCATCTCTCTCACCTGTTTAATACAGCTTCTAACAGCATATGATATTATATCATTAAGATCCAAGTAAGATCCTAATACAGTATCTCTCACCTGTTTAATACAGTATCTCTCTCACCTGTTTAATACAGCATCTGACCTGTTTAATACAGCATCTCTCTCACCTGTTTAATACAGCATCTCTCACCTGTTTAATACAGCATATCTCTCACCTGTTTAATACAGCTTCTAACAGCATATGATATTATATCATTAAGATCCAAGTAAGATCCTAATACAGTATCTCTCTCACCTGTTTAATACAGCATCTCTCACCTGTTTAATACAGTATCTCTCTCACCTGTTTAATACAGCATCTGACCTGTTTAATACAGTATCTCTCTCACCTGTTTAATACAGCATCTCTCACCTGTTTAATACAGCATCTCTCTCACCTGTTTAATACAGCATCACTCACCTGTTTAATACAGCTTCTAACAGCATATGATATTATATCATTAAGATCCAAGTAAGATCCTAATACAGTATCTCTCACCTGTTTAATACAGCATCTCTCGCCTGTTTAATACAGCATATCTCTCACCTGTTTAATACAGCTTCTAACAGCATATGATATTATATCATTAAGATCCAAGTAAGATCCTAATACAGTATCTCTCACCTGTTTAATACAGCATCTCTCGCCTGTTAAATACAGCATCTCTCACCTGTTTAATACAGCATCTCTCACCTAGTTAATACAGCTTCTAACAGCATATGATATTATATCATTAAGATCCAAGTAAGATCCTAATATAGTATCTCTCACCTGTTTAATACAGCTTCTAACAGCATATGATATTATATCATTAAGATCCAAGTAAGATCCTAATATAGTATCTCTCTCACCTGTTTAATACAGCATCTGACCTGTTTAATACAGCATCTCTCTCACCTGTTTAATACAGCATCTCTCACCTGTTTAATACAGCATATCTCTCACCTGTTTAATACAGCTTCTAACAGCATATGATATTATATCATTAAGATCCAAGTAAGATCCTAATACAGTATCTCTCACCTGTTTAATACAGCATCTCTCACCTGTTTAATACAGCGTATCTCATACCTGTTTAATACAGTATCTCGCTCACCTGTTTAATACAGCATCTCTCTCACCTGTTTACTAATCAAGTATCTCTCTCACCTGTTTAATACAGTATCTCTCTCACCTGTTTACTAATCAAGTATATCTCTCACCTGTGTACTAATCAAATATATCTCTCACCTGTTCACTAATCAAATATATCTCTCACCTGTTTACTAATCAAGTATATCTCTCACCTGTTTACTAATCAAGTATATCTCTCACCTGTTTACTAATCAAGTATATCTCTCACCTGTTCACTAATCAAATATATCTCTCACCTGTTTACTAATCAAGTATATCTCTCACCTGTTCACTAATCAAATATATCTCTCACCTGTTTACTAATCAAGTATCTCTCTCACCTGTTTACTAATCAAGTATATCTCTCACCTGTTTACTAATCAAGTATATCTCTCACCTGTTTACTAATAAGTGTATTTCTCACCTGTTTAATAATAAAGTATATCTCTCACCTGTTTAATAATAAGATATATCTCTCACCTGTTTGCCCCTCTTCCCTGGTCTGCCCGTCGGTCCTCTATTCCCTGAGATTCCAGGTTCTCCCTTTGGACCCATTTCACCCTGAGGACATAAACCACAGCACTCCATCAACAACATATGCCGGTACGTCATATAAATAACTGTGGTCCAATTTAGAATTGTGTTCTTGAGTTATTATGGAGGGCCAGTTGATTCTGGTTTTATCCTGTTGTTCAATGAACCTCCACTACACGTCACCCTACAATGACCTCCTCCTGCTCCTCCTCCTCCTTCTCCCCTTCCTCCAGCTCCTCCACATCAACCCCAGCAGCTGATAAACATCAGATAATGTCTAGATCAAGAGATTACAGATGTATGTCTCACTTTCTGTCCAAGCATTCCAGGGAAGCCCATTGTGCCCTTGTCTCCCTTCATCCCGCTCTCACTACGGTCACCACGGGAACCCTGATGAGACAGACAGGAGACAAAACAACTGTAAACAAAACATCCATAAACAGGAGACCTGATCAGGCAGATACACTGAAAACACACACATGTTGTTGAACCAACCCAGAGAAACTAAAATATGGTTTGTAATGTAATAGAATAAAAGAAAGCAGTCAAAAACATTTGAAGTAATCACCCACCTTTTCTCCTTTGTATCCAGGTAAACCCTAGGAAGGAAGATCAGAAGTCTGAAGTATAGAAATTATGAATAACATTATGGTTGAAATCAGACAATTTTCTCGGTGAAAGATGAAGGGTCACAGACCTTAGGTCCAAGAGGTCCTCTTGCTCCAGGTATTCCCATCAATCCACCATCTCCCTTCTCCCCCTGCCAGACACACACACACACACACACACACACACGGCTCTGACAACACAGTCTTCATCTACCTTGACAAATAATATCATACAGACGTGGTATCTTAATTTGATCACTCTGTTGTCACAGAGAATTTTCCTGCACCGTAGGAAATTCAAATGAGCCTCATGATTGACATAAATTCACTGAAAACCCACAGTTCTCTTTCTCCTACTCGATCTCACTCCTAATATATAGCCTGCTGTAGCCTATCAAAACTACAGTTCTTTCTCATTAGAAATGATCACTTTAAAAAAAATATCAAATCCTCCTGCTGCAAGATTATTTTACTCCTGCGACGAAACTGGTCAAATTAAGATCTAACACCTGTAGGTACAGGAACACACATACCATCTTATCTTATTGCATAATTTGTGTTCTATCATTTTTTCCCACCATACTATGGTACGGTATAATAATCATATTGACATATGGGCACCATGAAATAGGACTTACTCACCTTGGGCCCATTTGGTCCTGGCCACCCGGCTGGTCCCTGGCGCCCCGTGAGACCTGGAGGACCCGTCCGACCCTAATGGGCCACAACAGCCTTTCTTTAGCACAGGGTTCCCAAATTGTTTTTTGCGTGGGGGACCCCTTTTGTGATAGCAAATTCATCAGGGAACACCTCATAATATCAGAACACAAGTCCTACTTCAGAGTGGACTATAAATAGCATACAAGCAGTTTTACTATGACTTCAGGTCTTGGGCCCCGGGAAATACATCTTTAAAGGCCCCCCTCTTAGCATGAGAGAAGAAAAGCTCATTACTTGTAATTCTACACATGTTTCCTTTGTGCATAGAGGCCCTTTTGCCACTTTAAAGCTAACTTCTTGCAATTCTAGCACCAGTGTAAATTTCGGCAACAATAACTATGACAAAAAATACTTGACGACTTATTTTTCCTGACTAAAGCTATGATAACGAGACGCCCTGGGAAAAAAACGATAACTGTAACAAATTAGTTTTCATTTTAGTAGACAAAAATGTGACCAGATGAGAATTCCACATGAGACTAATGAATATTTAATTTGACATGAAGCTCCTTTTCATCTGTTTTGTCCAATCAGAAGAATGCAGAATATTTCATGCAACCCTCTCATTGGCAGAGTTGACATCTTTCAGTTGTGCGATCTGATTGAGCTGATCTGTCCGTCTCTCCCACAAAGCTCCCAGGTGGTCTCTTCAGTCCATCTTTTGAACTGATGTGAAGCCAGGACACTTCACTTGTAACTAACCTTAACTAGAAACAATCATGTTTATTCTCTCTCTTACTTTCATGTAGGATATTTTTACTTTGATATCATCAGAAGCTCTATTTTCCTAAAACAATAATATTTCTGGAAGGCTAGAATTCTCCCCTTCAATGAAACAATTGTTATTTACCCCTTCAAAAGTCATGATGGGGAGAAAATCAGAGCTGTACATTTTATTTACCTGTAGTTAAGCCTTTATGGTTAATTATGGCTGGCTTTGGTTACAATCTGCCACAATATCAATGTGGCCAGCTAAATTATACGAGGGGATAGTAGGCCTAGTTGGACAAGGCTACCTGAATGTAATCTACACCTCGATTAGGTTGATATACACTGAGTGTACGATACATTAGGAACACCTTCCTAATATTGAGTTGCACCCCCCCTTTTTGCCCTCAGAACAGCCTCAATTCGTCAGGGCATGGAGTCTACAAGGTGTTGAAAGTGTTCCACAGGGTTGCTGGCCCATGTTGACGCCAATACTTCCCACTGTTGTGTCAAGTTGCTGGATGTCCTTTGGGGGAGTGGACCATTCTTGAAACACACAGGAAACTGTTGAGCGTGAAAAAGCCAGTTGTATTGCAGTTCTTGACACAAACTGGTGCGCCTGGCACCTACTACCATACCCCATTCAAAGGCACTTAAATCTTTTGTCTTGCCCATTCACCCTCTGTATGGAACACATACACAATCCATGTCCCAATTGTCTCAAGGCTTAAAAATCATTCTTTAACCTGTTTCCTCCCCTTCATCTACACTGATTGAAGTGGATTTAACAAATTACATCAATAAGCGTTCATCACCTGGTCAGTCTATGTTATGGAAAGAACATTCTTCAAACAATAGCATGGTATTCTTTCACTGTAATAGCAACTGTAAATTGGACAGTGCAGTTAGATTAACAAGAATTTCAAGTTTTCTGCCAATATCAGATATGTCTATGTCCTGGGAAATGTTCTTGTTACTTATAACCTCATGCTAATGGCATTAGCCTACGTTAGCTCACCCTTCCCGAGGGGGACCCACCCATCCTGTAGAGGTTATGGAAAGAGCATAATGTTTTTCTGTAATGTTTTGTCCACTCAGTGTAAATTCTTATTATGTTGTTTGAGTGTCATTTCTATATAGCCTAGACTTTCTCATTCAGAACCTCTGACAAGAGGAATGGATGTGGCTTGGTGAACATGACCACATGAGCAGCTGCCTCTCACCAATGTGACAGCTCTAACAGAGTTACATCTCTGACACTGCCAAAACATCAGCTATGCGGGTGTCGGCTATCACCTGATCTGATTAAATCTAGGTCTAAGACTAAAACTAAAACAGGTGACCAAATTAGTTCTACCCATTTTGCCATGGACACAGAGAAAATGTTGCAGGTTTAGGCTTAAATTACAGTGCCATTATGTTCAAAACAACATTTTGGGGAATACAAGAAGAATTTAGTTAAACAAATGTATAATTGATGGAGAACTGTGGATACCTACAGTGGGGAGAACAAGTATTTGATACACTGCCGATTTTGCAGGTTTTCCTACTTACAAAGCATGTAGAGGTCTGTAATTTTTTATCATAGGTACACTTCAACTGTGAGAGACGGAATCTAAAACAAAAATCCAGAAAATCACATTGTATGATTTTTAAGTAATTAATTTGCATTTTGCTGCATGACATAAGTATTTGATCACCTACCAACCAGTAAGAATTCCGGCTCTCACAGACCTGTTAGTTGTTCTTTAAGAAGCCCTCCTGTTCTCCACTCATTACCTGTATTAACTGCACCTGTTTGAACTCGTTACCTGTATAAAAGACACCTGTCCACACACTCAATCAAACAGACTCCAACCTCTCCACAATGGCCAAGACCAGAGAGCTGTGTAAGGACATCAGGGCTAAAATTGTAGACCTGCACAAGGCTGGGATGGGCTACAGGACAATAAGCAAGCAGCTTGGTGAGAAGGCAACAACTGTTGGCGCAATTATTAGAAAATGGAAGAAGTTCAAGATGACGGTCAATCACCCTCGGTCTGGGGCTCCATGCAAGATCTCACCTCGTGGGGCATCAATGATCATGAGGAAGGTGAGGGATCAGCCCAGAACTACACGGCAGGACCTGGTCAATGACCTGAAGAGAGCTGGGACCACAGTCTCAAAGAAAACCATTAGTAACACACTACGCCGTCATGGATTAAAATCCTGCAGCGCACGCAAGGTCCCCCTGCTCAAGCCAGCGCATGTCCAGGCCCGTCTGAAGTTTGCCAATGACCATCTGGATGATCCAGAGGAGGAATGGGAGAAGGTCATGTGGTCTGATGAGACAAAAATAGAGCTTTTTGGTCTAAACTCCACTCGCTGTGTTTGGAGGAAGAAGAAGGATGAGTACAACCCCAAGAACACCATCCCAACCGTGAAGCACGAAGGTGGAAACATCATTCTTTGGGGATGCTTTTCTGCAAAGGGGACAGGACGACTGCACCGTATTGAGGGGAGGATGGATGGGGCCATGTATTGCGAGATCTTGGCCAACAACCTCCTTCCCTCAGTAAGAGCATTGAAGATGGGTCGTGGCTGGGTCTTCCAGCATGACAACGACCCGAAACACACAGCCAGGGCAACTAAGGAGTGGCTCCGTAAGAAGCATCTCAAGGTCATGGAATGGCCTAGCCAGTCTCCAGACCTGAACCCAATAGAAAATCTTTGGAGGGAGCTGAAAGTCCGTATTGCCCAGCGACAGCCCCGAAACCTGAAGGATCTGGAGAAGGTCTGTATGGAGGAGTGGGCCAAAATCCCTGCTGCAGTGTGTCCCAGGCTCTGAGTCTAAGGTTTAACAGAAATTGTGGTTGAATAATACATTGTATTGTATTGCACCCTCTAGTCTAAGCACTTTTCACAGATCCCTTCTGCAAAATGTGTTTAATCGGTTGTTGCCAGCAATATTAATTGAAAAACATTTTATTAAATTAATGTATTATTATTGTTAAAAAAATAAGAATCAGACTCCCTGCAGTACCTCCACTTTGGGAATGCCTGATTTAGCAGACTCCCTGCAGTACCTCCACTTTGGGAATGCCTGATTTAGCAGACTCCCTGCAGTACCTCCACTTTGGGAATGCCTGATTTAGCAGGCTCCCTGCAGTACCTCCACTTTGGGAATGTCTGATTTAGCAGACTCCCTGCAGTACCTCCACTTTGGGAATGCCTGATTTAGCAGACTCCCTGCAGTACCTCCACTTTGGGAATGTCTGATTTAGCAGACTCCCTGCAGTACCTCCACTTTGGGAATGCCTGATTTAGCAGACTCCCTGCAGTACCTCCACTTTGAGAATGTCTGATTTAGCAGACTCCCTGCAGTACCTCCACTTTGGGAATGCCTGATTTAGCAGACTCCCTGCAGTACCTCCACTTTGGGAATGTCTGATTTAGCAGACTCCCTGCAGTACCTCCACTTTGGGAATGTCTGATTTAGCAGACTCCCTGCAGTACCTCCACTTTGGGAATGTCTGATTTAGCAGACTCTTTACAGTTATCACAGTACCACAGGAGGTTGGTGGCACCTCAATTGGGGAGGACGGACTCGTGGTAATGGTTGGAGCGGACTTTGTGGAATGGTATCAAATACATCAAACACATGGTTTCCATGGTTTCCAGGTGTTTGATGCCATTCCATTTGTGCCGTTCCGGATGTTATTATGAGCCGTCCTCCCCTCTGCAGCCTCGTGTGTACGGTACATAGGGTGTGTGTGGGAATAGCTGAGCCATATCAGAACCGTTAGAACACTACTTTAACCAGACCACAAGTTCTGAACTGACTAGAAAACACAGGGCATGAAGACGGCCATATAGAAAAAATGACCAGCTGACCTAGCATCATTTAAAAAAGCATTATTGAATGAATCAGCAGCTATCCATGTAAGCTGTGTAGTGTACAGTATAATATGTCCATGTGTAATATCATAGAAGTAACATACAGCAGGAGTTACAAACATGGCTGTTCTGAATAGTTACAGAGAATTCCATAAGCCGGTCGGGATGTTGACATGACAACCTGTGTTCTGTTTTTACCCTGGTCCGCCATGTGGAGAGAGAGAAGGACTTTAACAAGGTCTGTCACTCTGTCCTCTTTAATTAAATGATAGGCCGTATATATAGAACAGGACGGCCCTCTGCTTGTGGGAAATAAAATGATTTATGGTCTGGCTCGAGCACTAAGCTAAATTGCACTGCAATGCTGCTGCTGTACACAGCCAGCCCTGCAGCTCAGACAGAGCAGGGCAGTGACTGATGGGCCCTGGTCAAAAGTAGTGAACTATAAAGGGAATAGGGTGCCATTTGGGACGCAGGGTGAAGCTCTCCCAACGGAACTGTTTTAATACATAACTGCAGCCACCAATTGATTAGGACCACACTTCTCTTCTGACAGGTCTCACTCCTCCCCTGTCCCTCCGACAATCATCTATTTTCTATGCTATACATCTCTATGTGAAGGTGCTGTAACGCTGCACCCTCCTGAACAGGGCCCAGTGAAGCTGGATAGGTTTCAGGAGCTAACAGGGTGACTATAAGTTCCTCATCTGTTGGGGATGGGGTGGGAGGTTCATCCACTCTCCTCTCCAACTCAGCAGAATGATTCTATCCATCTTCTACCTCAGCGGCTCTCTCTGTATCCTAGCTGTCCTGGCATCATGTCCAGGTTGTGCTGCTTGTCTTGCTCTCTCTGTGTCCTAGCTGTCCTGGCATCGTGTCCAGGTTGTGCTGCTTGTCTTTCTCTCTCTGTGTCCTAGCTGTCCTGGCATCGTGTCCAGGTTGTGCTGCTTGTCTTTCTCTCTCTGTGTCCTAGCTGTCCTGGCATCGTGTCCAGGTTGTGCTGCTTGTCTTGCTCTCTCTGTGTCCTAGCTGTCCTGGCATCGTGTCCAGGTTGTGCTGCTTGTCTTTCTCTCTCTGTATCCTAGCTGTCCTGGCATCGTGTCCAGGTTGTGCTGCTTGTCTTGCTCTCTCTGTATCCTAGCTGTCCTGGCATCGTGTCCAGGTTGTGCTGCTTGTCTTTCTCTCTCTGTGTCCTAGCTGTCCTGGCATCGTGTCCAGGTTGTGCTGCTTGTCTTTCTCTCTCTGTATCCTAGCTGTCCTGGCATCGTGTCCAGGTTGTGCTGCTTGTCTTTCTCTCTCTGTATCCTAGCTGTCCTGGCATCGTGTCCAGGTTGTGCTGCTTGTCTAACTCTCTCTGTATCCTAGCTGTCCTGGCATCGTGTCCAGGTTGTGCTGCTTGTCTAACTCTCTCTGTATCCTAGCTGTCCTGGCATCGTGTCCAGGTTGTGCTGCTTGTCTTTCTCTCTCTGTGTCCTAGCTGTCCTGGCATCATGTCCAGGTTGTGCTGCTTGTCTTGCTCTCTCTGTGTCCTAGCTGTCCTGGCATCGTGTCCAGGTTGTGCTGCTTGTCTTGCTCTCTCTGTATCCTAGCTGTCCTGGCATCGTGTCCAGGTTGTGCTGCTTGTCTTTCTCTCTCTGTATCCTAGCTGTCCTGGCATCGTGTCCAGGTTGTGCTGCTTGTCTTTCTCTCTCTGTGTCCTAGCTGTCCTGGCATCGTGTCCAGGTTGTGCTGCTTGTCTTTCTCTCTGTATCCTAGCTGTCCTGGCATCGTGTCCAGGTTGTGCTGCTTGTCTTTCTCTCTCTGTGTCCTAGCTGTCCTGGCATCGTGTCCAGGTTGTGCTGCTTGTCTTTCTCTCTCTGTATCCTAGCTGTCCTGGCATCGTGTCCAGGTTGTGCTGCTTGTCTTTCTCTCTGTATCCTAGCTGTCCTGGCATCATGTCCAGGTTGTGCTGCTTGTCTTTCTCTCTCTGTGTCCTAGCTGTCCTGGCATCGTGTCCAGGTTGTGCTGCTTGTCTTTCTCTCTCTGTGTCCTAGCTGTCCTGGCATCGTGTCCAGGTTGTGCTGCTTGTCTTTCTCTCTCTGTGTCCTAGCTGTCCTGGCATCATGTCCAGGTTGTGCTGCTTGTCTTGCTCTCTCTGTGTCCTAGCTGTCCTGGCATCATGTCCAGGTTGTGCTGCTTGTCTTTCTCTCTGTGTCCTAGCTGTCCTGGCATCATGTCCAGGTTGTGCTGCTTGTCTTTCTCTCTCTGTGTCCTAGCTGTCCTGGCATCATGTCCAGGTTGTGCTGCTTGTCTTTCTCTCTCTGTATCCTAGCTGTCCTGGCATCGTGTCCAGGTTGTGCTGCTTGTCTTGCTCTCTCTGTATCCTAGCTGTCCTGGCATCGTGTCCAGGTTGTGCTGCTTGTCTTTCTCTCTCTGTATCCTAGCTGTCCTGGCATCATGTCCAGGTTGTGCTGCTTGTCTTTCTCTCTCTGTGTCCTAGCTGTCCTGGCATCATGTCCAGGTTGTGCTGCTTGTCTTTCTCTCTCTGTGTCCTAGCTGTCCTGGCATCGTGTCCAGGTTGTGCTGCTTGTCTTTCTCTCTCTGTATCCTAGCTGTCCTGGCATCGTGTCCAGGTTGTGCTGCTTGTCTTGCTCTCTCTGTGTCCTAGCTGTCCTGGCATCATGTCCAGGTTGTGCTGCTTGTCTTTCTCTCTCTGTATCCTAGCTGTCCTGGCATCATGTCAAGGTTGTGCTGCTTGTCTTTCTCTGAATTTCATAATGCTCATAACCAGGCAGCGGGGGGACAGGCGGGCAGCGGGGGGACAGGCGGGCGGCAGGCGGCGGGGACGTGAGTTACAGCCCACCAGACAGACTGAGGAGGGACTGGATCTCATTTTTCAGCAAATCCACTTAGCAGAGCTAATAGAATGATCAATGGGTGCTCTCACCTTTTGTCCAGGTCGTCCCAGTTCTCCCTGGCAACAAGTTCGTTGGATGGAGGTGGAGAGAGAGAGAGAGAGACAGAGAGAGAGAGATATAACTGCTGCTATTTTATACAAGGCCTTTCCGCTTCGTATAATGGTAGTTTTCAATCATTCACTAAACATCTAATGTAAAAAAAACTGTTTATAAATTACACTTACCTTTTCACCTTTTGGTCCCTTCAGACCTGGTAGCCCAGCTGGACCCTGTAGAAAGTCAACAATAATCAGATATCTAACCAATCAGAACATGGGCTTTTTCTGTCTTTATGCCATCAACTGATTATTTACAATCCCAGTAATATTCTAAGTATTATTTCCCTTCACAATGTCATTTCAATGAGCAGGTACAGGATCCATACTGACACCAAATGTGTTTGTTGTAGTGCCATACTGTATAGGCTAAATTGTGTATGAATACAGATGTGAAAAACATATCGGAAGAGTCTACCAATCCTGCTCTCCTCTCCCTGATAGAATGCCATCTAGGCAAGTGGCCATTTATAGGACTCTGGAATTACTATAGGATCTGCTGCATTACAACACCACCACCACCACCCACCCAAACTCCCTCCACCCTCCCCACAGCAACACCACCACCACCACCCACCCAAACTCCCTCCACCCTCCCCACAGCAACACCACCACCCACCCAAACTCCCTCCACCCTCCCCACAGCAACACCACCACCCACCCAAACTCCCTCCCCACAGCAACACCACCACCCACCCAAACTCCCTCCACACAGCAGCACCACCACCCACCCACACACACGGCAAAAACACCACCACCCTCCACACAGCAACACCACCACCCTCCACACGGCAACACCACCACCACCCTCCACACGGCAACACCACAACCACCCTCCACACGGCAACACCACCACCACCCTCCACACGGCAACACCACCACCACCCTCCACACGGCAACACCACCACCACCCTCCACACGGCAACACCACCACCACCCTCCACACGGCAACACCACCACCACCCTCCACACGGCAACACCACCACCACCCTCCACACGGCAACACCACCACCACCCGGCAACACCACCACCACCCTCCACACGGCAACACCACCACCACCCTCCACACGGCAACACCACCACCACCCTCCACACGGCAACACCACCAAAACCCTCCACACGGCAACACCACCCACCCTCCACACGGCAACACCACCACCACCACCCTCCACACGGCAACACCACCACCACCACCCTCCACACGGCAACACCACCACCACCACCCTCCACACGGCAACACCACCACCACCACCACCCTCCACACGGCAACACCACCACCACCACCACCCTCCACACGGCAACACCACCACCACCACCCTCCACACGGCAACACCACCACCCACCCTCCACACGGCAACACCACCACCCAACCTCCACACGGCAACACCACCACCCACCCTCCACACGGCAACACCACCACCCACCCTCCACACGGCAACACCACCACCCACCCTCCAAACGGCAACACCACCACCACCCTCCACACGGCAACACCACCACCACCCTCCACACGGCAACACCACAACCCTCCCTCCACACGGCAACACCACCACCACCCTCCACACGGCAACACCACCACCACCCTCCACACGGCAACACCACAACCCTCCCTCCACACGGCAACACCACCACCACCCTCCACACGGCAACACCGGCAACACCACCTCCACACGGCAACACCGGCAACACCACCACCACCCTCCACACGGCAACACCACCACCACCCTCCACACGGCAACACCACCACCACCCTCCACACGGCAACACCACCACCACCCTCCACACGGCAACACCACCACCCTCCCTCCACACGGCAACACCACCACCCTCCCTCCACACGGCAACACCACCACCACCCTCCACACGGCAACACCACCACCACCACCCTCCACACGGCAACACCACCACCACCACCCTCCACACGGCAACACCACCATCACCCTCCACACGGCAACACCACCACCCTCCCTCCACACGGCAACACCACCACCCTCCCTCCACACGGCAACACCACCACCCTCCCTCCACACGGCAACACCACCACCACACGGCAACACCACCACCACCACCCTCCACACGGCAACACCACCACCACCACCCTCCACACGGCAACACCACCACCACCACCCTCCACACGGCAACACCACCACCACCACCCTCCACACGGCAACACCACCACCACCACCCTCCACACGGCAACACCACCACCCTCCACACGGCAACACCACCACCCTCCACACGGCAACACCACCACCCTCCACACGGCAACACCACCACCCTCCACACGGCAACACCACCACCCTCCACACGGCAACACCACCACCCTCCACACGGCAACACCACCACCCTCCACACGGCAACACCACCACCCTCCACACGGCAACACCACCACCCTCCACACGGCAACACCACCACCACCACCCTCCACACGGCAACACCACCACCACCACCCTCCACACGGCAACACCACCACCACCCTCCACACGGCAACACCACCACCACCCTCCACACGGCAACACCACCAAAACCCTCCACACGGCAACACCACCAAAACCCTCCACACGGCAACACCACCACCCACCCTCCACACGGCAACACCACCACCACCACCCTCCACACGGCAACACCACCACCACCACCACCCTCCACACGGCAACACCACCACCACCACCACCCTCCACACGGCAACACCACCACCACCACCACCCTCCACACGGCAACACCACCACCACCACCACCCTCCACACGGCAACACCACCACCACCACCACCCTCCACACGGCAACACCACCACCACCACCACCCTCCACACGGCAACACCACCACCACCACCCTCCACACGGCAACACCACCACCACCCTCCACACGGCAACACCACCACCCACCCTCCACACGGCAACACCACCACCAACCTCCACACGGCAACACCACCACCCACCCTCCACACGGCAACACCACCACCCACCCTCCACACGGCAACACCACCACCCACCCTCCACACGGCAACACCACCACCACCCTCCACACGGCAACACCACCACCACCCTCCACACGGCAACACCACAACCCTCCCTCCACACGGCAACACCACCACCACCCTCCACACGGCAACACCACCACCACCCTCCACACGGCAACACCACAACCCTCCCTCCACACGGCAACACCACCACCACCCTCCACACGGCAACACCGGCAACACCACCTCCACACGGCAACACCGGCAACACCACCACCACCCTCCACACGGCAACACCACCACCACCCTCCACACGGCAACACCACAACCCTCCCTCCACACGGCAACACCACCACCACCCTCCACACGGCAACACCGGCAACACCACCTCCACACGGCAACACCGGCAACACCACCACCACCCTCCACACGGCAACACCACCACCACCCTCCACACGGCAACACCACCACCACCCTCCACACGGCAACACCACCACCCTCCCTCCACACGGCAACACCACCACCCTCCCTCCACACGGCAACACCACCACCCTCCCTCCACACGGCAACACCACCACCCTCCCTCCACACGGCAACACCACCACCACCCTCCACACGGCAACACCACCACCACCCTCCACACGGCAACACCACCACCACCACCCTCCACACGGCAACACCACCACCACCACCCTCCACACGGCAACACCACCACCACCACCCTCCACACGGCAACACCACCACCCTCCCTCCACACGGCAACACCACCACCCTCCCTCCACACGGCAACACCACCACCCTCCCTCCACACGGCAACACCACCACCACCACCCTCCACACGGCAACACCACCACCACCACCCTCCACACGGCAACACCACCACCCTCCACACGGCAACACCACCACCCTCCACACGGCAACACCACCACCCTCCACACGGCAACACCACCACCCTCCACACGGCAACACCACCACCCTCCACACGGCAACACCACCACCACCCTCCACACGGCAACACACCACCACCACCCTCCACACGGCAACACCACCACCACCACCCTCCACACGGCAACACCACCACCACCACCCTCCACACGGCAACACCACCACCACCACCCTCCACACGGCAACACCACCACCACCACCCTCCACACGGCAACACCACCACCACCACCCTCCACACGGCAACACCACCACCACCACCCTCCACACGGCAACACCACCACCACCACCCTCCACACGGCAACACCACCACCACCACCCTCCACACGGCAACACCACCACCACCACCCTCCACACGGCAACACCACCACCACCACCCTCCACACGGCAACACCACCACCACCACCCTCCACACGGCAACACCACCACCACCACCCTCCACACGGCAACACCACCACCACCACCCTCCACACGGCAACACCACCACCACCACCGGCAACACCACCACCACCACCCTCCACACGGCAACACCACCACCACCACCCTCCACACGGCAACACCACCACCACCACCCTCCACACGGCAACACCACCACCACCACCCTCCACACGGCAACACCACCACCACCACCCTCCACACGGCAACACCACCACCACCACCCTCCACACGGCAACACCACCACCACCACCCTCCACACGGCAACACCACCACCACCACCCTCCACACGGCAACACCACCACCACCACCCTCCACACGGCAACACCACCACCACCACCCTCCACACGGCAACACCACCACCACCACCCTCCACACGGCAACACCACCACCACCACCCTCCACACGGCAACACCACCACCACCACCCTCCACACGGCAACACCACCACCACCACCCTCCACACGGCAACACCACCACCACCACCCTCCACACGGCAACACCACCACCACCACCCTCCACACGGCAACACCACCACCACCACCCTCCACACGGCAACACCACCACCACCACCCTCCACACGGCAACACCACCACCACCACCCTCCACACGGCAACACCACCACCACCACCCTCCACACGGCAACACCACCACCACCACCCTCCACACGGCAACACCACCACCCTCCACACGGCAACACCACCACCCTCCACACGGCAACACCACCACCACCACCCTCCACACGGCAACACCACCACCACCACCCTCCACACGGCAACACCACCACCACCCTCCACACGGCAACACCACCACCACCCTCCACACGGCAACACCACCACCACACGGCAACACCACCACCACACGGCAACACCACCACCACACGGCAACACCACCACCACCCTCCACACGGCAACACCACCCTCCACACGGCAACACCACCCTCCACACGGCAACACCACCCTCCACACGGCAACACCACCCTCCACACGGCAACACCACCCTCCACACGGCAACACCACCCTCCACACGGCAACACCACCACCACCCTCCACACGGCAACACCACCACCCACCCTCCACACGGCAACACCACCACCCACCCTCCACACGGCAACACCACCACCCACCCTCCACACGGCAACACCACCACCACCCTCCACACGGCAACACCACCACCCACCCTCCACACGGCAACACCACCACCCACCCTCCACACGGCAACACCACCACCACCCTCCACACGGCAACACCACCACCCACCCTCCACACGGCAACACCACCACCCACCCTCCACACGGCAACACATTGAAACTAATCACATGCAGCCTAACCAGGTTGTTGTGTACACAGGGCGATACAGGAATTTACTCGCTCCAGTCAATATGTCTTTCCAAGCAGACCGGGCTGTTTGGGTTGTTTCTAAGAATGGTGTGTGGAGGGACGGAGAGTCGTGGCAGCCAGTGGAAAAAGGCTATTTGTGTCGTGTCTAAATGTGGAGCATTAATGGGCTGCTGTGTTGCAGAGCTCCATGTAATCCCCGTCCCCGTCCCCGTCCCCGTCCCTGTCCCCAGGTCTAGAGGTACAACAGGACGGGAGGAGAAGGAACTGACACGGGTCTCAGATGGTAAAGAGCTGCTAGAGGCCTATAGAGGACTTAGCCAACCCCCAACACCTGTATACTACCATTACTGACAAGTAAGGAAGCTCAGGCAACTAACTACTGTCTCCACCTGATAAACCCTGATTAAATACTCTTCCAAATATCTGCATTATAACTGTATTATAACTGTATTGGCCAAAATCGGGCTTAAAAATATATATTGAATTGATGAAGCCAGTGGGATGACAACGTTAACAGAAGACTCCGGGGTGGCGCAGTGGTCTAGGGCACTGCATCGCAGTGCTAGCTGCGCCACCAGAGTCTCTGGGTTCACGCCCAGGCTCTGTCGCAGCCGGCCGCAACCGGGAGGTCCGTGGGGCGACGCACAATTGGCATAGCGTCGTCCGGGTTAGGGAGGGTTTGGCCGGTAGGGATATCCTTGTCTCAGTATGTGAAATGTAATAAAATGTATGCACTCTACTGTAAGTCGCTCTGGATAAGAGCGTCTGCTAAATGACTAAAATGTAATGTAAATGTAAGACAGTTGGAGGTGGATAGGTTTACCTACCTGAGGACCGGGGGGTCCGCTGGGGCCAGGGGGGCCTGCGACACAGCTGGGACCTTTCAGCTCCGTCCCTGTATCTGGATCTTCTCTGTGATTTCCCCCCTTACTGGACTCCTCATTCTAAACCAATCACACAAAAACACTCTTCCATTCAATCATTGCTTTATTTTATAATAAAATGATCAGTAGCCGTTTGTGGTACTGAAGAACAATTACAATGCAGTTAAGATTGTGGATCACTTGTACACTACTTGCCAATCAAAATGACAGCTGTGTGTCATGTCATCTGTCAATTTGAATTTCAGATTCTACACAATCATTCAGCGTCAACTTCTGCTCATCACCCCTCTTGAGTTTACAGTCTAGGCTCTAGACTGAGGGTTGTATCTCCGGGAAAGGGAAGGGGAAAGGGGGATACCTAGTCAGGTGTACAACTGAATGCATTCAACTGAAATGTGTCTTCTGCATTTAATCCAACCCCTCTGAATTAGAGAGGTGCGGGGGCTGCCTTAATCGACATCCACGTCATCGGCGCCCGGGGAACAGTAGATTAACTGCCTTGCTCAGGAGCAGAACGACAGAGGACCCTCTAACAGGATAGACAGAGTTGTATCTCTGAGAGGACCCTCTAACAGGATATACAGAGTTTTATCTCTAAGAGGACCCTCTAACAGGATAGACAGAGTTGTATCTCTGAGAGGACCCTCTAACAGACAGAGTTGTATCTCTAAGAGGACCCTCTAACAGGATATACAGAGTTGTATCTCTGAGAGGACCCTCTAACAGACAGAGTTGTATCTCTGAGAGGACCCTCTAACAGGATAGACAGAGTTGTATCTCTAAGAGGACCCTCTAACAGGATAGACAGAGTTGTATCTCTAAGAGGACCCTCTAACAGGATAGACAGAGTTGTATCTCTGAGAGGACCCTCTAACAGGATATACAGAGTTGTATCTCTAAGAGGACCCTCTAAAAGACAGAGTTGTATCTCTGAGAGGACCTTCTAACAGACAGAGTTGTATCTCTAAGAGGACCCTCTAACAGACAGAGTTGTATCTCTAAGAGGACCCTCTAACAGACAGAGTTGTATCTCTAAGAGGACCCTCTAACAGACAGAGTTGTATCTCTGAGAGGACCCTCTAACAGACAGAGTTGTATCTCTGAGAGGACCCTCTAACAGACAGAGTTGTATCTCTAAGAGGACCCTCTAACAGACAGAGTTGTATCTCTGAGAGGACCCTCTAACAGACAGAGTTGTATCTCTAAGAGGACCCTCTAACAGACAGAGTTGTATCTCTAAGAGGACCCTCTAACAGACAGAGTTGTATCTCTAAGAGGACCCTCTAACAGACAGAGTTGTATCTCTAAGAGGACCCTCTAACAGGATAGACAGAGTTGTATCTCTAAGAGGACCCTCTAATAGACAGAGTTGTGTCTCTAAGAGGACCCTCTAACAGACAGAGTTGTATCTCTAAGAGGACCCTCTAACAGACAGAGTTGTATCTCTGAGAGGACCCTCTAACAGGATATACAGAGTTGTATCTCTGAGACGACCCTCTAACAGACAGAGTTGTATCTCTAAGAGGACCCTCTAACAGACAGAGTTGTATCTCTGAGAGGACCCTCTAACAGACAGAGTTGTATCTCTAAGAGGACCCTCTAACAGACAGAGTTGTATCTCTAAGAGGACCCTCTAACAGACAGAGTTGTATCTCTAAGAGGACCCTCTAACAGACAGAGTTGTATCTCTAAGAGGACCCTCTAACAGACAGAGTTGTATCTCTGAGAGGACCCTCTAACAGGATAGACAGAGTTGTATCTCTGAGAGGACCCTCTAACAGACAGAGTTGTATCTCTGAGAGGACCCTCTAACAGACAGAGTTGTATCTCTAAGAGGACCCTCTAACAGACAGAGTTGTATCTCTGAGAGGACCCTCTAACAGGATAGACAGAGTTGTATCTCTGAGAGGACCCTCTAACAGACAGAGTTGTATCTCTGAGAGGACCCTCTAACAGACAGAGTTGTATCTCTGAGAGGACCCTCTAACAGACAGAGTTGTATCTCTGAGAGGACCCTCTAACAGACAGAGTTGTATCTCTGAGAGGACCCTCTAACAGACAGAGTTGTATCTCTGAGAGGACCCTCTAACAGACAGAGTTGTATCTCTAAGAGGACCCTCTAACAGACAGAGTTGTATCTCTGAGAGGACCCTCTAATAGACAGAGTTGTATCTCTGAGAGGACCCTCTAACAGGATATACAGAGTTGTATCTCTGAGAGGACCCTCTAACAGGATAGACAGAGTTGTATCTCTAAGAGGACCCTCTAACAGGATAGACAGAGTTGTATCTCTGAGAGGACCCTCTAACAGGATAGACAGAGTTGTATCTCTAAGAGGACCCTCTAACAGGATAGACAGAGTTGTATCTCTAAGAGGACCCTCTAACAGGATAGACAGAGTTGTATCTCTAAGAGGACCCTCTAACAGGATAGACAGAGTTGTATCTCTGAGAGGACCCTCTAACAGGATAGACAGAGTTGTATCTCTGAGAGGACCCTCTAACAGGATAGACAGAGTTGTATCTCTGAGAGGACCCTCTAACAGGATAGACAGAGTTGTATCTCTGAGAGGACCCTCTAACAGGATAGACAGAGTTGTATCTCTGAGAGGACCCTCTAACAGACAGAGTTGTATCTCTAAGAGGACCCTCTAACAGACAGAGTTGTATCTCTAAGAGGACCCTCTAACAGACAGAGTTGTATCTCTAAGAGGACCCTCTAACAGACAGAGTTGTATCTCTAAGAGGACCCTCTAACAGACAGAGTTGTATCTCTGAGAGGACCCTCTAACAGGATAGACAGAGTTGTATCTCTGAGAGGACCCTCTAACAGACAGAGTTGTATCTCTGAGAGGACCCTCTAACAGACAGAGTTGTATCTCTAAGAGGACCCTCTAACAGACAGAGTTGTATCTCTGAGAGGACCCTCTAACAGGATAGACAGAGTTGTATCTCTGAGAGGACCCTCTAACAGACAGAGTTGTATCTCTGAGAGGACCCTCTAACAGACAGAGTTGTATCTCTGAGAGGACCCTCTAACAGACAGAGTTGTATCTCTGAGAGGACCCTCTAACAGACAGAGTTGTATCTCTGAGAGGACCCTCTAACAGACAGAGTTGTATCTCTGAGAGGACCCTCTAACAGACAGAGTTGTATCTCTAAGAGGACCCTCTAACAGACAGAGTTGTATCTCTGAGAGGACCCTCTAATAGACAGAGTTGTATCTCTGAGAGGACCCTCTAACAGGATATACAGAGTTGTATCTCTGAGAGGACCCTCTAACAGGATAGACAGAGTTGTATCTCTAAGAGGACCCTCTAACAGGATAGACAGAGTTGTATCTCTGAGAGGACCCTCTAACAGGATAGACAGAGTTGTATCTCTGAGAGGACCCTCTAACAGGATAGACAGAGTTGTATCTCTAAGAGGACCCTCTAACAGGATAGACAGAGTTGTATCTCTAAGAGGACCCTCTAACAGGATAGACAGAGTTGTATCTCTGAGAGGACCCTCTAACAGGATAGACAGAGTTGTATCTCTGAGAGGACCCTCTAACAGGATAGACAGAGTTGTATCTCTGAGAGGACCCTCTAACAGGATAGACAGAGTTGTATCTCTGAGAGGACCCTCTAACAGGATAGACAGAGTTGTATCTCTAAGAGGACCCTCTAACAGACAGAGTTGTATCTCTGAGAGGACCCTCTAACAGACAGAGGTGTATCTCTGAGAGGACCCTCTAACAGACAGAGTTGTATCTCTGAGAGGACCCTCTAACAGGATAGACAGAGTTGTATCTCTAAGAGGACCCTCTAACAGGATATACAGAGTTGTATCTCTGAGAGGACCCTCTAACATACAGAGTTGTATCTCTAAGAGGACCCTCTAACAGACAGAGTTGTATCTCTAAGAGGACCCTCTAACAGGATATACAGAGTTGTATCTCTAAGAGGACCCTATAACAGGATAGACAGAGTTGTATCTCTGAGAGGACCCTCTAACAGGATATACAGAGTTGTATCTCTAAGAGGACCTTCTCACAGGATAGACAGAGTTGTATCTCTAAGAGGACCCTCTAACAGGATATACAGAGTTGTATCTCTGAGAGGACCCTCTAACAGGATAGACAGAGTTGTATCTCTGAGAGGACCCTCTAACAGACAGAGTTGTATCTCTGAGAGGACCCTCTAACAGACAGAGTTGTATCTCTGAGAGGACCCTCTAACAGACAGAGTTGTATCTCTGAGAGGACCCTCTAACAGACAGAGTTGTATCTCTAAGAGGACCCTCTAACAGACAGAGTTGTATCTCTAAGAGGACCCTCTAACAGACAGAGTTGTATCTCTAAGAGGACCCTCTAACAGACAGAGTTGTATCTCTAAGAGGACCCTCTAACAGACAGAGTTGTATCTCTAAGAGGACCCTCTAACAGACAGAGTTGTATCTCTAAGAGGACCCTCTAACAGACAGAGTTGTATCTCTAAGAGGACCCTCTAACAGACAGAGTTGTATCTCTAAGAGGACCCTCTAACAGACAGAGTTGTATCTCTAAGAGGACCTTCTAACAGACAGAGTTGTATCTCTAAGAGGACCCTCTAAGGTCGTTTCCCCTCATCAACCCTGATCTGCAGTCAGCACTCGTGGGAGACACGTTAATCCATTGCTTCCTGCACACACCTACTATATCATCAGAAATCCCTACTGCTCTTAGTCAGTGGCGGAGGAGGGCAAGAGTGAGGCTAAGTCACAAATGACACGCTGTTCCCTATACATTATAGTCCCCTATTTTTGACCACAACCCTATCAAATGTAGTACGCTAAATAGGGAATAGGGTGCCATTTGGAACGTAACCAGGGAGTGAGGTTTGGACAGCACCCAAGGACAAATCAACAATCATACACTTGTCACATGGGCAAGTCACATGACTTTGGACTCACATGACCACCGCGGTGCCACAGTGAGGGAGGAGGAGGGAACAGGGGGGGTGGGGGTGGACTCAGTAAACAGCAGGGGTTGAATTTCCTCTGCTGGTCCAAGGCAGGTTGTTGTTGGAGAGCTAGGGAAAGTAGTGGACAGTACGGTAAGTCAGTCACATGGGAAATAAATACACACCGACGCTGCAGAGGATACCCTTGTAATAGAATATTACATTTGTTTGTCATGTTGACATCAGTGGCAAATGAAATGAATAGAGTCAAAACTAGTTGAAGGGGCTTAAAGAAAACTCAATGTTGGCTTATTTCTAACAGCATCAGAGTGGATGGTAAGGTGTGTAATAGAATCTGTATGTTACTGCATCCTGCAGAGGCAGAGAGCAGACAACACCTCACTAACAAGCCATAAAGTAAAAGCTCCTGCATAGAGGCATTGCCAAAGAAGTGGTGTTGCAGCTGCCAAGTTCAAATCCACTCAATCAGCAGATCCTCCCCTTCACAACAAACATCAGCTGAACTGAAAGTCATCTGTAAATGTACGGTCTGGTAGGATATTGACAACACTAGACGCTACAACTGGTATCTACATAGATATACAGCAACAAGTAAAATAGCTCTACAAATCTAACACATAATAACTAGAATACAATAAGAACAGCAGAATATTCAGACTGGGAGCTGTAACATGATACGTGTCGTCCTCCACACTGGAGAGAGCTGCTCCTGGCTCTGACTGAATACACATATGAAGCACCATATGCCCGCCTCCCTGTCAGGAACTGTCAGACGCTATTTATAGAGACATTTCCATTCTGACAGCATTTCGTATTCCATAAATTAAGGGAAAATACACAGGAACACACACTTCTTCAAAGTGCAAAGACAATCAGGATAAGACATGACATGGGGTTTACCCAGGGTCGGACTGCAGCTTGTCAAAACCGTGCATGACATATTCCTGCACGCACACACATAAACACACACACACATAAACACACACACACATAAACACACACACACACACATAAACACACACACACACACATAAACACACACACATAAACACACACACACACATAAACACACACACACACATAAACACACACACACACACACATAAACATAAACACACACACATAAACACACACACACATAAACACACACACACATGCATGAGTATGCGCATGTACACACACACAATATCTTACCTGCTGGGAATGAAAGAATATTGTCCAGGAAAGAGGACTGAGACAAGACATAACAAAACAATAGTGGAAGATAGAGTCCAAATGTGATAAGGATCATGCTGCTGTCAATACAATGCCCTGTCTGTCTCTAACTTGGGTTTACTGAGGAGCCACAGCAAAACGACTCCACTCTCACTCTCTCTGACTCTCTCTTGCCTACTGCCCTCAACACCCCTCTCTCTCCTCTCTCAGTCTCCCTGCGTCTTTAGGAGGGGGGTGCTTGCCAACCATTGCCCGTTAAATCTATCTCCTGCATCAGTGTGCGCTAAAATTACAGGAGGCGCAGCCTGTCAGCTGCCCTTTGTGACAATATTAGAATCTTACTACTGCAAGGGATGCCTTAATAGTTTCCCCTCTCCTCTCATAAGGATACAGAGGTAACGACAAAATATACTACATGGCTGGAATGCCATTGGAAAGACAAAGACCATACTATGGGGTCACTTCACAACTGTAGAAAAATAAACAGAACACAATTTCACAAGCTGTATGATCTTGTACATGTTGCACAACACAAGGAAAAATAAACACGGTTCTGTCATGAATGCCTGCAAATCGCAATGCACCTGTGGCGGGTTGTCACCGTAAAAAAATATAATCTAAAACATTTGTTAGATTATACGATTATTATCAGAAAAATAAGGTTTAGGTATTAGAAGCGCACCACATGGATACGCAATGAATAGGACTCCACTTGTGTCACACAGAATTCACTACAACATCGGTCTCTACGATATATGGATTAGACCACCACATCAACGTATCAGCCTCTGCCGCAACATTAATGGCCAGGCATTTATAAAGAGGCACTTGGATCTTGGGCTGGCAGGGGAGCAATATAGACGCCAGTATCAATTTAAATAAATTAATGTAAAAGTTTGGAATTATATTTGACATTTTCTCCCAATGAGAGCAATCAATTATTTGCACATGTAGGTGATTGCAATGACTTGAATTTTACGTTCAGTTTTATCGCCCCAAATTTCACGTGCACAAATGAATTACTCTCACAAATGGACATTTCCTCTTTCCATGCCTGCTTGGTGTAATTTAT
Organism: Salvelinus namaycush; assembly: GCF_016432855.1. NCBI lineage: Eukaryota > Metazoa > Chordata > Actinopteri > Salmoniformes > Salmonidae > Salvelinus > Salvelinus namaycush. The sequence continues at coordinate 173,162 of NW_024058831.1, forward strand.
TTCCTCTGTTATAGCTAAACTATCTACACTCTTTGAAGAAGAGGTAGATAAGTGTCTAATTAACTAGATAATTAGCCCAATAATGAACTAAAGGAGCCTGTCCGTACTCCTTATAGTCCACCTTACATGTTCCGTTTAAAGATGAATTGGCTCGAAGCCAAAACAGCACAGTCAGGGAAATGGTTCCAATCGTTTTTCCACTAGTGGATTTTAGAAACACTTAAAGGGCTGTGCTTCGTGAAGGTTTACCCTGGTGTGTAAAATCTCTCTCAGACAAGTTGACTTTTATCAATATATTGCCTATATTTACCCCCAACAAATGAAACGCTAATTAGCTGGTAATGTGGTTTTCATAAAGAACTCCACATGCCATGATGATCTGGCCAAGACTACCGAATCGAGGCAAAGGTAAGAATCTCTTAACTATGTTAGCTAAATGTAGTAATGAATAATTGGCTACGCTTCTTTAAATTGACAATTCTTTGAACTGTCTGGGGCAAGTTTTAAATTGATACAATACCTGTTAGCAAAGATGTCGGCTACAGATGTTTTGCATTATGTCTACTTTGATGCTAATTAGCATTTTCAAATGAGCGTAAATAGAGCCGAATATATTGCTAAAAGTCACCTTGTCCGTGAGAGGTTTACATGGTTATAAAAATGTTACACCACGGTAAACCCACATTAAACACTTCCCTTATTTTATGTGTTTCTAAAATCGCTTATGGGGGGTGGGGGGGGGACGATTGGAATCATTTCCCTGTTTGACCTAGGTTTTCTGGGTATTGACCCCCCCACCGTGTGGCTCTGTGGAAATATGGCCTTGTGGGAACCCTAACCCAACAAAGGGTGTGTATCAATTTAACCTTGTTTGGCAATTATTTCTCACTGATATGAAAGGTCCTTATGCTTCCAAAACCATGCTCTCAACAAACTCAGTTTCAGGACTCTTAAGAAAACCCCATGGAGAAGATGCCTTCATCCAATGACTTCTGTGTAATGGAGAGTCATCATCAAGGGCTAGGAAGAGGAAGATGACTTGTGTGTAATGGAGAGTCATCATCAAGGGCTAGGAAGATATAGGTTGATAGAGAGTGTGTATAGGAGGGGAACCCAAGTCTTAGAAGGTTGGGCTTTCACAGGGTTGGAATGGAAACTGAAATGCCCAAGGTAAAAACACCATCCAAATGACCAAAACGTACCCATTCACCATTTCATCAAGTTTAATACATATGTAAAAATGCCATCTTATGTACATTCGTATAAATTGTGTTCTGAAACTGTGAGATACAATAGCATAGCAAAAACATTAGCATAGCAAAAACATTAGCATTGACACCAGAAATGCTTCACAACAAGGAATCAGCCTATTGCACATCGGTCAGATCTTCCTGCTTTGTCCAAATGGCTCAGTGCATCTATAACAAGACTGAATTCATGTCCAGAATTAAGAGGCCAAAGTTAGACTGCCTCTATGATAACCACTGTATTATTATTAACCCACACCATCAGTTAGGCCATCAGTCACAGAGAGGAAAGTCAGCTAATAGACTAACAATCTATCCATCATCATGATTGTTAATACATTTTGAATCAAGGCCTTGCTATATATATTCCACTTCAGTTGGCACCTCAGTCGAACCCTTTACATTAAAACATGGACATTTCCATCCATCCATATAGAACATGGTTTATTCCATAAGTTACTCAGACTACATTTAAATGATTAAGATAACGAGGAAAATACTAGTTCATGTTAATGTCACTTGGTAAACAATACATTTGTAGATGAGACAATATGCGAGAATGAGAATGGTTCTGGAGGGAGGAGGTGGGTCATCCATGTAGATACAGTATATTGGTGTATGAGTTCAGCAGGGATCAATACTAACACTGCTACATTACTCTTCAGTGTTGTATGCAGTTCATTACATACAGCCTATGTAAGCGGTCAAATAATGCTGCCAATTATAACAATATCAGCCTCAATTTAAAGTAGAAGTTCATATTTGTGCATTCTCGGCAACCAATGGTGCAGCTGTTCATAATGGAAGTCACAGGAGGGAAAAGAGCCTGAGTCTAAAGTACTGTACACTACATCAAGTACAGTCAGTCACTATAACGGAGTGAAGTGTGCATCCGTCGTCAGGAAATGTGCTCCGTCAGAAGACCACCATTTGTACAACAGTGCACCCTTTGTAATTGGAAGCACTAAGCGTAAACCACTAGAAGGAAAACCTGAAAAAGTCCTCCCTCAAACCTAGTCCCTCTACGGCCATTAGACCTTGCATTGTTCCAGAGTTAGTAATGTGAGACAATACCTCATCTTACACCGAGCATGCTCACACTCAATCACGCCCCTCCATCCTCCGGATGGCTCTGATTGGCTAATCTAGTGAGCATGCTACCTGGGGCTTGACCCTGTTCTCGGGGAGCAAACCAACCAAGCCTACACCTCCAGGGTTAAAGTTTCTGCATCCTGAAGAGGGTTCTCCTCTCCCTCCACACCGTCCTCCTCTGTCAGTGTATCCCAGATGGTCTGAGTCTGAGAGCTCTCTTCCTCCTCTGGTAGTGTCCCTCTCGGGCCACCAGCTGGGGTCTCGTCTCCTCCTCTCGGGCCACCAGCTGGGGTCTCGTCTCCTCCTCTCGGGCCACCAGCTGGGGTCTCGTCTCCTCCTCTCGGGCCACCAGCTGGGGTCTCGTCTCCTCCTCTCGGGCCACCAGCTGGGGTCTCGTCTCCTCCTCTCGGGCCACCAGCTGGGGTCTCGTCTCCTCCTCTCGGGCCACCAGCTGGGGTCTCGTCTCCTCCTCTCGGGCCACCAGCTGGGGTCTCGTCTCCTCCTCTCAGACCACCTCATCTGACTCCAGGTTGTATTCTTCATACAGGGCATCCAGGATGGCCAGTTGGTTCTCCATGGCAGGCAGGTAGACCCCCAGGTCCCGGTGCATGCCTGTGTTGAATCCTTCTTTCAGTTCATCCCCCTCTCTGGACACCAGAGCCGCCGCAAAGCTGCTGTATGATGGCGCTGCTCGGAGGGCCAGCTGGGAACGGAGAGATGAAGTGTCAATAAGTCTCACACACGAACACACCAAGGTTATTATAGGTTTGTACTTACACTACTGTTCAAAAGTTTGGGGTCACTTAAATGTCCTTGTTTTTGAAAGAAAAGCACTTTTTTGTCCATTAAAATAACATTGTTTATGTTGTAAATAACTATTGTAGCTGGAAACGGCAGACTTTAATGGAATATCTACATAGGCCCATTATCAGCAACCATCACTCCTGTGTTCCAACGGCACGTTGTTAGCTAATCCAAGTTCATAATTTTAAAAGGCTAATTGACCATTAGAAAAACCTTTTGCAATTATGTTAGCACAGCTGAAAACTGTTCTGATTTAAAGAAGCAATAAAACTGGCCTTCTTTAGATTAGTTGAGTATCTGGAGCATCAGCATTTGTGGGTTTGATTACAGGCTCAAAACAATGTGCTTTTCTGGAATTTTGTTTTAGATTCTGTCTCTCACAGTTGAAGTGTACCTATGATAACAATTACAGACATCTACATGCTTTGTAAGTAGGAAAACATGCAAAATCGGCAGTGTATCAAATACTTGTTCTCCCCACTGTATACTGTACAAAAATAAACGCAACATGAAATAATTGCAATGATTTTACTGAGTTAGTTATAAGGAAAATCAGTCAATTGAAATAAATTGCTCATCTTGCTGAGTCATGAAAAAGAGATTAAATCTCAATGAGCCCGGTTAAATAAAAAATTCATTAGGCCCTTATCTATGGATTTCATGTGACTTGGGCAGGGGCGCAACCATGGGAGGGCATAGGCCCAGGCAAACCCACTGGGGAGTGGCTGGTTTCAGACAATCCCACAGGTGAAGAAGCCGGATGTGGACTTCCTGGGCTGGTGTGGTTATACGTGGTCTGCGATTGTGAGGCCGGGTGGACGTACGGCCAAATTCTCTAAAATGATGGAGGGGGCTTATGGTAGAGAAATTAAGATTAAATGCTCTGGTGGACATTCCTGCAGTCAGCATGCCAATTGCACACTCCCTCCGCTTGAGACATCTGTGGCATTGTGTTTGACAAAACTGCACATTTTAGTGGCCTTTTATTGTCCCCAGCACAAGGTGCCCTTGTGTAATGATCATCCTGTTTAATACGCTTCTTGATATGCCACATCTGTCAGGTGGATGGATTATCTTGGCAAGGGAGAAATGCTCAGTATCAGGGATGTAACCAAATTTGTGCACAAAATTTCAGCGAAATAAGCTTTTGTGCCTATGAAAAATCTCTGGAAACTTATTTCAGCTCATGAAACCAAAACTTTACCTGTTGCATTTATATTTTTGTTCAGTATAATATTATTTCAGTTTGTGATATAGGGGTTATATACATTATAAAGAAAACCTTTTTTATAAACAATGGCAACACTGCCATGTTGATCTGAGCCTGTTAGAGAACTACATTAGTGTCCGACTTTCGGCTGTCGCAAATGCATCCCCCCTAACCCTAACCCCCCCCCCCCCCCCCATTGTTTTAGACTTACCCCTCAAACCCCTCCTTGACTTCCATCTACAGTTGGTTGTTTTAGACTTACCACTCAAACCCCTCCTTGACTTCCATCTACAGTTGGTTGTTTTAGACTTACCACTCAAACCCCTCCTTGACTTCCATCTACAGTTGGTTGTTTTAGACTTACCACTCAAACCCCTCCTTGACTTCCATCTACAGTCGGTTGTTTTAGACTTACCACTCAAACCCCTCCTTGACTTCCATTTACAGTTGGTTGTTTTAGACTCACCACTCAAACCCCTCCTTGACTTCCATCTACAGTTGGTTGTTTTAGACTTACCACTCAAACCCCTCCTTGACTTCCATCTACAGTTGGTTGTTTTAGACTCACCACTCAAACCCCTCCTTGACTTCCATCTACAGTTGGTTGTTTTAGACTCACCACTCAAACCCCTCCTTGACTTCCATCTACAGTTGGTTGTTTTAGACTTACCACTCAAACCCCTCCTTGACTTCCATCTACAGTTGGTTGTTTTAGACTCACCACTCAAACCCCTCCTTGACTTCCATCTACAGTTGGTTGTTTTAGACTCACCACTCAAACCCCTCCTTGACTTCCATCTACAGTTGGTTGTTTTAGACTCACCACTCAAACCCCTCCTTGACTTCCATCTACAGTTGGTTGTTTTAGACTCACCACTCAAACCCCTCCTTGACTTCCATCTACAGTTGGTTGTTTTAGACTTACCACTCAAACCCCTCCTTGACTTCCATCTACAGTTGGTTGTTTTAGACTTACCACTCAAACCCCTCCTTGACTTCCATCTACAGTTGGTTGTTTTAGACTTACCACTCAAACCCCTCCTTGACTTCCATCTACAGTTGGTTGTTTTAGACTTACCACTCAAACCCCTCCTTGACTTCCATCTACAGTTGGTTGTTTTAGACTTACCACTCCTTGACTTCCATCTACAGTTGATTGTTTTAGACTTACCACTCCTTGACTTCCATCTACAGTTGGTTGTTTTAGACTTACCACTCAAACCCCTCCTTGACTTCCATCTACAGTTGGTTGTTTTAGACTTACCACTCCTTGACTTCCATCTACAGTTGGTTGTTTTAGACTTACCACTCAAACCACTCCTTGACTTCCATCTACAGTTGGTTGTTTTAGACTTACCACTCAAACCCCTCCTTGACTTCCATCTACAGTCGGTTGTTTTAGACTCACCACTCAAACCCCTCCTTGACTTCCATCTACAGTTGGTTGTTTTAGACTCACCACTCAAACCCCTCCTTGACTTCCATCTACAGTTGGTTGTTTTAGACTCACCACTCAAACCCCTCCTTGACTTCCATCTACAGTTGGTTGTTTTAGACTTACCACTCAAACCCCTCCTTGACTTCCATCTACAGTTGGTTGTTTTAGACTCACCACTCAAACCCCTCCTTGACTTCCATCTACAGTTGGTTGTTTTAGACTCACCACTCAAACCCCTCCTTGACTTCCATCTACAGTTGGTTGTTTTAGACTTACCACTCAAACCCCTCCTTGACTTCCATCTACAGTTGGTTGTTTTAGACTCACCACTCAAACCCCTCCTTGACTTCCATCTACAGTTGGTTGTTTTAGACTCACCACTCAAACCCCTCCTTGACTTCCATCTACAGTTGGTTGTTTTAGACTCACCACTCAAACCCCTCCTTGACTTCCATCTACAGTTGGTTGTTTTAGACTCACCACTCAAACCCCTCCTTGACTTCCATCTACAGTTGGTTGTTTTAGACTTACCACTCAAACCCCTCCTTGACTTCCATCTACAGTTGGTTGTTTTAGACTTACCACTCAAACCCCTCCTTGACTTCCATCTACAGTTGGTTGTTTTAGACTTACCACTCAAACCCCTCCTTGACTTCCATCTACAGTTGGTTGTTTTAGACTTACCACTCAAACCCCTCCTTGACTTCCATCTACAGTTGGTTGTTTTAGACTTACCACTCCTTGACTTCCATCTACAGTTGATTGTTTTAGACTTACCACTCAAACCCCTCCTTGACTTCCATCTACAGTTGATTGTTTTAGACTTACCACTCAAACCCCTCCTTGACTTCCATCTACAGTTGGTTGTTTTAGACTTACCACTCAAACCCCTCCTTGACTTCCATCTACAGTTGGTTGTTTTAGACTTACCACTCAAACCCCTCCTTGACTTCCATCTACAGTCGGTTGTTTTAGACTCACCACTCCTTGACTTCCATCTACAGTTGGTGGTTTTAGACTCACCACTCAAACACACCCAATATCTGCAGTGCTGCTCCTCATCTTGCTGAGTCTCCCTTTGACTTTATAATTTAATCTCAATGTGACCCGCCAGATTCAGAAGCTTGAAAACACCATTAGAAAAAAATCCTTAAACCCCATTTTTGCCTCCCCCAAAAATGAAAAATGAACATAATTCATGTTCTTATTTTAGTTGGTTTTGGAGTCAGAGATAAGTTTCAGTATAGTTTTTCAAACAGGTTTGTTAATTATTTTATTTCCGTTTACTAAATAGTTTTTTCCCTTGATTACTTTGTTTCAGTTGACTATAATAGCCTTAGTGTACGTACGCACAGACACATGCCCGCCCGCCCAAGTGGGCATGATCTTATGTTGGGATACTTTTTCCAACTATAAACTGCTTCCTTAAAAAAAAAGAGCTTGAAGACTGATTATCAAGTATTACTCACAGCAAATACACCTCGCACAACCCATCCATGATACTGCCGCAGACTCCGTCCATAAGCATTACCTGAATGGACGAGGGAGGGGAGTGTGTTAGGAATACAGAGGACATTATGTAATACACTATATGACATCAAACCAAAAGAGGACTATCACCTAACCATTGTGTGTGTGTGTGTACCACGGTGTTGCGATGCTAACTCACCCAGCGCTCCGGGGATATCCCTTTCCCCAGAGTTGACCAGGGACAGGAACTCCTTGAGGAACTTGAGTCCTCGTTTGAGCCACAGCAGGGCCTCGGTGGCTGAGTTGCGGACGCGGGCCACACCGGTCTGCACCTCATGGAGCACTATGGTCTGCAGTGTGGGGAAGCTGCCCGGGTCCGACGACAGCTTCTGGTGGATCTTCTACAGACAGCCACACAGAGAGACAGAAGGACTTGTCGTCATAAAGACAATGTCTGCCGACCAAATGGCACCCTATTCCCTTTATAGTGCACTGTGTGTGCCCTGGTCAAAAGTAGTGCACTACATAGGGAATAGGGTGCCGTTTGTTACGCAGCCCCAGCAGTTCTTATAGGTTTCTAAATCTGGTTGGTCGTGTCGTGTTGCCACTTAACAGGTTTACTTGTTCCATGACAACACTGGGAACCATAGCTTGTTATTTCTTGGTGGCGGTAGAGTAAAATACTTCTGTTAAAGCTCTGCTAGTGAAATGTTCCTGTGCTTTACACACAGCACTGCCTAATGACATATCACTTTCCCCTTCCAGCACAGCAACTGTTAGAACAGTCTTTGTTTAGAGTGTATTCTGCCCAACTGAAGAGCTCACAGGGCAGGTTAAGGACCCTATTCCCTCTGTAGTGCACTACACTACCGTATATAGGGAATAGGGTGCCATTTGGGACAGACCCGGTGGGTGTAAAAGTCAATTTGGTCCCATTGTAACTGCATGGAGGGAGGAGAGTCCCTCTTGTGGTCATTTAGAGAACTGTTGATACCAGACAGGCTTATACAACATCTGCACCCAGAATGTTATGCTGATTTGAGCAGCTTTTTAAAAAAGGTAGGCTTTAGTAAACTTAATCTAACTTTAATTTCCTGTAATGTAAAAATCTAACATTGTTCTAAACTCAAGACAGCCTTTCCTCTTACCTTGATGTTGCCCGTAAAATCCATTTTTACTGGACCAAATACTGTGGATCCTAGTTTGTCTGAGGAGAGAGAGTCCAATGTCACTTCAATGCTGGATATTTTTGTTACACTATTGTTTGTCTTTGTGGGGCGGTTTCACGGACACATATTAAGGCTAGTCCTGGACTAAAAAAAACAGTTTGACAGAGAATCTCCATTAAATGCTCTTTTGCATCAAGAATGTGTGTTAATCTGTGTCCGGGACCCCCCCCCCCCCCCGGTGTTTTATTCCCCAGTAACCTTTACAAACTGATGTAGACTTCAATAGAAGAGTAAATTGACAAAACTAAATATAACATGGAAGAGATCGTAAGCCTGGAGGATCCAGAGCAATGTGTGTAACATACAATACATACCAGTAGCTGTCTATAGTTTATCACAGTGACATGCATTACGGTGGGTCGGATCACACGAACAATGGACAGAGGGAGGGGTGTTGTATGACTTCAAGATGGATTACACACTCCAGACTCACATACAGACACCCTCCCAGGAAACCCATCCACTTGATTAGTAAGAGAAGAAATGCCTCCAGTCAACTAGAGAACACATCCAATAGGATGATCAATTAGATGCAGACGAGGAGAGAACAGTATGAACGTGTGAGAGGAGACTGAAGGAAACATTATGGATAGAGCATGCACCATCACCAGGTGGAAAAGATTATTGACAACATGTTTCAGAAAAGATGGTATGATTGAAAAAAAAAAAAATGAAAAAAAAAGATGGACGAAGAGACAGATGAGTGAAGTGACCATCCTACCTAATACAGGCACTATCGCATAGCATGAGTCCAAAAAGGCTTGTGTAGGAATACCACTGTCACCGTCCAGTCTTATATCACTAAATCTAAAGGGAAGTCAGAGAGATTCAAACAAGGGGAGATATTAGTGAGGTCCAGCATCGACAACCTTTATTTCATTCAATCAAACCAAAACAGAAACAGATACAACCAAAGTCAAAGACAGCCTCCACACAAGACCATGCTGTCAGGCTATTGGGTGATTTGATACTTGTTTTGAGTTCTTGTCTCTCACTAAGATACACCTGTATAATAAATAATTCTAATGTATCAAAAGCATATCTGCTATGTTCCCCAACCTCTACGGCATTGTTCTAAGGATTTCATTTACACTAGTTCTGTGTTCGATGTTTACTGCACTTAAACACGTTAACACTGCTTACATTGTCTCTCCCCGTCATTGGAATACTGTAATATCACAACATCATGGTTATGATCATTCATATCACAGTTATGATCATTCATATCACAGTTATGATCATTCAAATCCTATCTTAATGCTGAATAACACTGTTAAAAAGGGGCTTTCAAATGTCATCCAAAAGAAAAGAAAGAGTTAAATGATTACCCAATTTCTTTTAAAATCAGATGAGGGCATCTCTGTAATAGTCATGTGATCAACAGAGAACACACCAGTGTAAAACTTGTTATATGTTCAAATGGGTTTAAAAAGTCATAAAACTTGCTATGTTTTAACCTAGTCAGTCATTAACAGCAACAGAGTTGGCAAGAGCACAAAGATCTGGGACCAGGCTAGTTCTCCCTTTTTGTTTTCGCACAGGCATGGAAAAATGACCTTTGCCCTTTCATACCCAAAGCATTAGCATTGGACCTAAACAGTATATATGAGAGTAGCACAATTCACAGCATAATCTGATCACACTAAATACATTAATTTCAATAATAAATACCTCATTGTGTAATCAACATCATTACAGTACCTAGAATAATTATAGGAAACATGGGGATTAATCGATTAGTGTATGTGTTGGTCCTTGTTCTGTCTAGTTACTGCTTGTGAAATATTAGCATTGACCGCAGTAGTAAAACACCTACACTCTGGGGTGAAGTTTTCCCCGAGTTACAGATCTAGGATCAGCTTCCCCTCCCCCAATCCTACAATGCAACAAGTGAAATCTAGGCAAGCCTAAATATCTTACGTTGACTTTTCCTTCTTTTTCCCCCGTACCAGTCTAATTGTGCATATTCTAACCAAAAACATGCTTAATACAAGTAATTTCTCTTATTTCAAGATATTTAGCAAAATATTTGACCTTAATACAATGATGTCTATGCGTTCAATATGAAGGAAGTTGGAGGTAGTTTCATGAGCCAATGCTAACTAGCTTAGCGCAAAGAAAATGTCTTCTGCAGCTAGCATGCTAGCAGATACCCAAGACTTCCAGTCTTTGAGCTAACGCTACATTGCCAAAATCCCAAACTATCCCTTTAACCATTAGTGGGGGAAATGCAAAACTGACCACAGATCAGCATTCTAGGGTCAACTTCACCCTACACCGTAAGGTCTACAGTATGTGTCCCTCCTGCGGTGTGTCCCCATACCTGTGACTCATCGTACTGAAGAATGTGTCCACCTGCTCTGTCTCCTCCTCCTCCCTCTCTTCTTCCTGAGGCTGGGAAGGCTGCTCCTCTTCCAGCTTGGCTTCCGCTTGGTCAGTGACAGCTTCCTGTTGGTTCTGGGTCACTTCCTGTTTCTCTTCTTCTTGGGCATTCCTCATTTCCTGCTCCACCTCTTTGAATTCCTCCTCCTCTTCCTGCTGCGCTGGTTGGTCGGTGTGTTCTGGGTCAGGGTTTGTGTGGGTGGTTTGGGTAGTGGCCTCCTCTTCCACTGCAGACTCCTCTGGGCCCTGGTGGTCTCCGCCGGCTGGGCTATGTTCTGTATGGCACAGAGACACACACACAGCATGTTAACAAATGTTCTGTTCCAGTTGGCATGTATGAGCCATAGCAACTGGCATGTGAAACCCATTCAAGCAGAATTGTCAATGCCATTTCAAGGGGAACTCTAAACCACTACCTTAACAGTATCTAGGTGTGCCATATTGTGAAAGAAGCACTTTCTAAGTTCCACATTTATCATGTGCCAGTGATACATCTGGCTTCGTACATTGGGGTCCGTCATTTTACTCAACGTTAAGATAAATATAATAAAGCTGCTGGGCATCCATCATTGTCTCCCATCTAGAAGACATTACTTTACCAACTTCAGCTGGTCCTCTTTCTACAGAACTCTAGAAGACATTACTTTACCAACTTCAGCTGGTCCTCTTTCTACAGAACTCTAGAAGACATTACTTTACCAACTTAAGCTGGTCCTCTTTCTACAGAACTCTAGAAGACATTACTTTACCAACTTCAGCTGGTCCTCTTTCTACAGAACTCTAGAAGACATTACTTTACCAACTTCAGCTGGTCCTCTTTCTACAGAACTCTAGAAGACATTACTTTACCAACTTCAGCTGGTCCTCTTTCTACAGAACTCTAGAAGACATTACTTTACCAACTTCAGCTGGTCCTCTTTCTACAGAACTCTAGAAGACATTACTTTACCAACTTCAGCTGGTCCTCTTTCTACAGAACTTTGTGTGTGTGTGTGTGTGTGTATGTGTACACGTACATTTGAAAGGGCAAGTGTATTTAAATGAGACCTGTTGGGGGTGTTTGGGTGGTTCTCTCAGGGAGCGTGTCTGGTCCGTCTCGTTGGTCTGGTCCCTCTGCTCCACAGTCAAGGCTCTGGTTGTCATGTGTTACAGATCCTCCTGAGATTTCTTTACACTCCCTGTGTCTGGAGAACAAGACAATAACCCCCTACATCCCAGAGATCAAGACAATAACCCCCCCACATCCCAGAGATCAAGACAATAACCCCCCCACATCCCAGAGATCAAGACACTAACCCCCCCACATCCCAGAGAACAAGACACTAACCCCCCCCCACATCCCAGAGATCAAGACAATAACCCCCCCCCACATCCCGGAGAGAACAAGACAATAACCCCCCCCCCACATCCCGGAGAGAACAAGACAATAACCCCCCCCACATCCCGGAGAGAACAAGACAATAACCCCCCCCACATCCCGGAGAGAACAAGACAATAACCCCCCCCACATCCCGGAGAACAAGACAATAACCCCCCCCACATCCCGGAGAACAAGACAATAACCCCCCCACATCCCGGAGAACAAGACAATAACCCCCCCACATCCCGGAGAACAAGACAATAACCCCCCCACATCCCGGAGAACAAGACAATAACCCCCCCACATCCCGGAGAACAAGACAATAACCCCCCCACATCCCGGAGAACAAGACAATAACCCCCCCACATCCCGGAGAACAAGACAATAACCCCCCCACATCCCGGAGAACAAGACAATAACCCCCCCACATCCCGGAGAACAAGACAATAACCCCCCCACATCCCGGAGAACAAGACAATAACCCCCCACATCCCAGAGAACAAGACAATAACCCCCCCACATCCCAGAGAACAAGACAATAACCCCCCACATCCCAGAGAACAAGACAATAACCCCCCACATCCCGGAGAACAAGACAATAACCCCCCCACATCCCGGAGAACAAGACAATAACCCCCCCACATCCCGGAGAACAAGACAATAACCCCCCCACATCCCGGAAAACAAGACAATAACCCCCCACATCCCGGAGAACAAGACAATAACCCCCCACATCCCGGAGAACAAGACAATAACCCCCCACATCCCGGAGAACAAGACAATGACCCCCCACAGAGTTATCATAGATACATATCTAATGCTGTAGTTTCAGCAGTTAGTGGACATGTAACAATTCATGGAAGATGGAGATAAGGGAGTGCTGGTGTAAAGGTTGAGAACGTGAGCAACAAGTTAGCTTCAAACCAAACTTCTGAAAAGAGAGCCACCTACTTTTCCTGATTTGATTGATTGACAGGTTTGACCTGTGGAACAAAGAATATAGCACATTAGCCAAAGACAGAGCAGTATGAAGATAAAACGTTGGCTAGCTAAGCTCATGTGTAGAATCACGGTCGTCTTGCACCAAACTGAGCATGTGCAGGCCGCCAAATCAAAAGGTAGTCCTTCGATAGATACGTTGTTTTTGACAAAAATGAAAACATCCTTTTGTCACGAGGTTGGAGTAATAACATGTTAAACTACTTAAGATATTGGCTCCAATCTAGGGTGAGCCTTTAGATTGAGAAAATTAACAACTAAAGAATCATTTTCCACTTCTCTCAAGACTTTTAAAAACGCCAAATCCCAGCCTGGTCTGTTTGATCTGTTTCGAAAGCGTTCTCGGAAGTTTCACAATGTTGCACCTCTGGGTTTAGAAACTCTTAGGTCAATATGGATCTTACGGTCATTTCAGAATCAAACCTAGAATTGCCCTTATACCCATAGAATTACATAAAATAGAACCCTCAAATGGACATTGCACCGTAGCAACATAACTAAACATCTGCCATCTGTCAGGATTTAAACTCTCTCCACAGATAGAACAATGAGACATATTTCACCGGATGTATAAATGTGAAGCATCCGGTTGGAGTTTCCACTCACTACCAAATACGGTGGTGAGAGGAAGCCCAGCGGCCGGCAGTGGGTGAAGACGGAACGAGATGGATTTTGGCCGACATTCTGCTCATTTTCTCATCAATTAAACATTTGATCTCAATACAGTTCTGTTACCAAAACTAAAATATGTTACAAACAGAGTGGACTAAGTTTTGTAGACTTTACTGTTTGCCAAAGTTTTTAAATTGTTGTTACTTAGGAGTGCAAATTCAAATTGAGTTGTTGCACATGCTCACTTCAGTGTAGGCATTCCCTAATGCAAAGGAATGCTAGAACGCGCCAATAGGATCTCGCTAGTTCGTGTTTGGCTCTGCCCACCTCCTTGCTTGTTCTGCCCACTATGACTCATTTGTTCCCATTTGAAACGACGGGCTGTGGTCTATCTTGGTTTAGTTATAAAAAACCTTTGGTATCTCTATGCGTACGCTGGTACCTTCTGGGGTTTGATGGTTGCCACGGGAGGTGACCCGGGTGGGGTCTTTGTGGCCTGGTCTGAGCTGAAGGTGCGGTTGGCGATCAGCATGCACTCCTCCAACGTCTTGATGAAGGTGGTGCATGTAGACTTCACCATGGTGCCAGGGTTCTCCCCAGCCTGAAACAGACACACAGATATACACAACCATCAACTCCTAAGCAGATTGCTTATGCCATTGCTTATCCCTTGCTTGTACTGTAAAAGTGACTGGCCATTTGCATAGCAACATAATCCACTGGCGCTTCAAACAGAGCATACATACTGAACTCAGTGAGAAAAAGTTATGGTTGCACAGAGAGTAAATAGGCCATTGAAACCTCACCCCGTCTTCTGTCTTACCTCCTCATTCTCCTCACTGTCCTTGATCTGGTTAACTTGCTGGAGGAGAAGGTCACAGTACAGCCTCAACTCTGACATCTTGGTCTTAAGAGCCTCTGTGTTCTCCTGGTGTTCTGATGGAGAGAGAGAGACATGTGATGTCACTTCTTGAAAATATCCTTGGTTGTGTTATGTGAATATTTAAGATGAATAAAGATCATATTCTCTGCATACATTTCCCTCTCTATAATACACAATGTCCAGTGTTCTGTTGGTGGCTCTCTATAATACACAATGTCCAGTGTTCTGTTGGTGGCTCTCTATAATACACAATGTCCAGTGTTCTGTTGGTGGCTCTCTATAATACACAATGTCCAGTGTTCTGTTGGTGGCTCTCTATAATACACAATGTCCAGTGTTCTGTTGGTGGCTCTCTATAATACACAATGGCCAGTGTTCAGTTGGTGGCTCTCTATAATACACAATGTCCAGTGTTCTGTTGGTGGCTCTCTATAATACACAATGTCCAGTGTTCTGTTGGTGGCTCTCTATAATACACAATGTCCAGTGTTCTGTTGGTGGCTCTCTATAATACACAATGTCCAGTGTTCTGTTGGTGGCTCTCTATAATACACAATGTCCAGTGTTCTGTTGGTGGCTCTCTATAATACACAATGTCCAGTGTTCTGTTGGTGGCTCTCTATAATACACAATGTCCAGTGTTCTGTTGGTGGCTCTCTATAATACACAATGGCCAGTGTTCTGTTGGTGGCTCTCTATAATACACCATGTCCAGTTGGTGGCTCTCTATAATACACCATGTCCAGTTGGTGGCTCTCTATAATACACCATGTCCAGTTGGTGGCTCTCTATAATACACAATGTCCAGTGTTCTGTTGGTGGCTCTCTATAATACACAATGTCCAGTGTTCTGTTGGTGGCTCTCTATAATACACAATGTCCAGTGTTCTGTTGGTGGCTCTCTATAATACACAATGTCCAGGGTCCAGTTGGTGGCTCTCTATAATACACAATGTCCAGGGTCCAGTTGGTGGCTCTCTATAATACACAATGTCCAGGGTCCAGTTGGTGGCTCTCTATAATACACAATGTCCAGGGTCCAGTTGGTGGCTCTCTATAATACACAATGTCCAGGGTCCAGTTGGTGGCTCTCTATAATACACAATGTCCAGGGTCCAGTTGGTGGCCCTCTATAATACAATGTCCAGTGTTCTGTTGGTGGCTCTCTATAATACACAATGTCCAGTGTTCTGTTGGTGGCTCTCGGGTTAATGGTCACTAGACTGGATGTTGTATGTTACGGATTAAACTCATATCTGTTGATAGTGATTGACGCCAGACTGGAGGTACAAGGACTAAACACACTGATTATTATTGTGTTGTCTGAAACACTGTGATTCTGTAGAAGCTGACAGTCACTGCCTTTTGTTTGGACTTCATACAAGCCTTCTGGGCTGGTGTTTACAGAACAGCTGTCTGCTGATTAGGATTTAGTCTCAGAGAAGGCCAGGTAGACATTTCCTCTGCTGCTGTGCTGGAGGCTGTAACTTGTAATAAACAGGATTGCTTTAACTGAGACTGCTCTTCTCTTTTGTTCACCTGGAAATTCATTTTACTGGTTACATCCCAAATGACACCCTATTCCCTATTTAGTGCACTACTTTTGACCAGGGCCAATGGGCAAGTAGTGCACTATATGGGAATAGATGCCATTTGGGATGTGGAGGTTCTCACTTACTTGCTGTAGATCATCAACTAGTCAGCAGCGGAACAATTTTTTTATTGAGCGGGTCCAGAACATAATAAAAAATAATAAAAATAATAAAAATGATCGCAAGAATCCCCAAAATATATTTGACTAAAACATAATCATTTCAAACCTTGCTTACATTTATACGATCACATCTCTATTATGCGTGGGAATACTTTGGACATGAGACTGTAAAATCGGTTCCAACAAATAAACACCTTGTTTTGGGGTTTTTTTGCTCAGAAAACTTGGGTGATTTTATTTGTCCCTCCCTCGGGCCACCAGTTGAGGAATATAAACACATTCATTTCATGAAGTCAGTTGGAAAGCTTTTAACAGGTCACCCATGTAGACCTACATGTCCATGACAGGCACCAGGCTACAACAGGTAAAACCAAGCCAAATTAAATACCCACATAACAGCATGAAATCGTGTTTCACTCAAGCTATTGTGTGTTTTCAGACTTGTTTGGAGTAACCCAAACCTATCACCTTACCTTTCTCTCTCTTGGTTCGGTTGTCTGTCAGGCAGGCCTTTGCAGATCCCAACGCGACCAGCCATTTCTGCCTCTCCGCTGCGTTGATGGCTCTGAGGTAGAAGTACTGTTCTCCAGGGATGGTCAGGTCAACCCGTGTGAAGTCAGAGGAGTGGACTAGCAGGGAGAGATGGTGGAAGAGAGAGAAAGACAGAAAGTGGGTAAACCCCAGTTAACAGCAAGGGGTAGGACAGTGGTTCCCAACCTTTTTTGGTTACTGTACCACCAACTGAATTTAGCTCTGCCTGGAGTACCCCTGAAGTACACCCTTATGTGTATTTTACCAGTAGGTCTATGGGCTCATGAGTCTTCAAGTACCCCCTGTGGATAGGCCAAGTACCCCAGGTTGGGAACCACTGGTGTAGGATAAATTTTGGCAATCATATGTGGTTGTTATGTTGTCTATACTTTGTCTGCCTTTGTATATTCCACTTAATTTGTACACTAGAGCGGTTCTATGTGTTGGGTCATGGGTCACATGTATATAGGCACACAGGTAAACAGGAAGTGGGAAAGAGTTTTTCCAAATGGAAGGTTTGGGACTAAAACAATATAGACTAAGCTTCAGATTGACTCTTCAGTAGGGTGTAGCCTATCTAGTTCAAAGGACCGCAACAGTTAGCATGTTGTCATAATACAGGCCACTGTGTCTTTACCAAGCCAATAATAGCTACCAAGTACCAACCTTGTATTTCACACACTGAGATCTTGATGCTTCCCTTGCATCCTTTCCAGGAATCCTCTTGCGAGTCATAGTAGGACAAAGTCCCTCCTTCCAGTACAAACCAGCGAGGCTGCCAACCTGGAGAAAAGGATGTTGATAACTATAACCACTGTGAAAAACAACTTTCACTATTCATTGTAACCTGTAGTAGCTAGCTAACAGAGCAAGACATATAACCATATGACTCAGTGCCATCCAATGACAATTAGCTAACTAGCTAGCTAAGGTTAGATCATGTTGTTTTTCTGTCTGATTACTTGTCCAGCTAGTTGTTAGCTAGCTAGCTAACAATCTGATTCAAAGCTGACTTATTCAGAAGCTCAGTTAGCTGCTTAGTTTCTACATACCACTTATGTAATTTGTCCACTTGTATAGGATTCCCTCCATTCTTCATCTGTTTCTGAGGTTCATTACTTGTTTATTAGAACAAGACGCCGGCCACAGCTGATCCTGGAGACTCAATTGAATTACCAAGTAAGATTTTCGGAAATAAAGGACCCGTTTCATTTGGATACGACAGAAAAGTACGTAAGTCATACATGAATGGGATTCCATGTGATCGCGTGAGATCCCGCCCAGTCATATGACGTCAAATGGATTTGCGTTTTAGGGCCTGTGGACGTGACAATGTGGGAGGAACTATGTATGTCCTCCAATGAACAGAAACTATTTAGAAATTGGGTGCGGCTTCCAAAAATTCTCTCCAATCGCAAAAAAGGTGGTCTCACAAATGAACAAGGGAAACATTTTGCAAGTACCCCTCTCAGTTTGACTGCCACGTAGCTATCAATTGATCTAGACTCCATGCAGGTTTGTTGCACACTTGTTAGTCAGGCGTAGTCTACTTAGTTGTGTACTCTGGTGTGATTAATCTATCCAACCAGAAAGCACTGAAATGTTACTCCTATATTTTGGTCAATTTTTTGTGTGCTTTTTATATATGAATGGCGCTAAACTACCCGAACCAGAGGTGAAAATTGAGGTTTTGAATAAACCATTTGCCTGCTTTCAGGAAGTCGAAATATGGAGACATACTTCTTGTGCACTTCGAGGGATTTCTGGAGAGCAATGGCACCATGTTTCATTCCAGCTGACTTGTTGAAACCGATATGAAATGCTCTGTTGATTGGATAAGGTTCCGTTGCCTGTTGCTGCAATCTTAGTCGACTAACCAATGGTCAACCAGTCCATCATACTCAAGGGTTGAATTGGGATCTTGAAGGTGGCAATCCCCATGATCCCCATGATCACACTCCCATAACACCTGCACACCTGCATGTTTGTCGACATTGACAATCGATGTGTTTGTTTTTCTGATTAACCGGTTGGTTAAAAGGACAGTCCAATCGAAAACGATATTTTGTTAAATAGTCCACTATTAATACAATCTGAAAAATGGTGCATGTCAGCACTGTAATGATGTGTTTTTGCACGTGAACTAGAGGAGGCTGGTGGGAGGAGCTATAGGAGGATGGGCTCATTTTAATGGCTGGAATGGAATGGTATCAAACACATCAAGCATATGGAAACCACATGTTTGACTCCGTTCCATGAATTCCATTCCAGCCATTACAATGAGCCCCTCCCATAGCTCCTCCCACCAGCCGCCACTGGCGTGAACTAGTCCTTTAATTTAGTGGTTACTGATTTTTCTTTAAGAACACTATGATGGATCTGTGTGACTCTTGGCAGCCGTAACCACAGGGACAAGCAGCCAGTGTGGTTCACCCTGGGGATCCGAGAGGTGATCAAGGGTTGGGATAAGGGGCTGAATGAAGTACATGTGTTCAGGAGAGAGGAGGGATGAGGGAGCTCACTATCCCCCCAGCTCTGGCCTATGGCAAAGAGGGAGAAGGTATTACACATGTATTAACATATGACTACCAGTAGCCTAGTGCTTACCTAACCCTTCATACCCAATTACAGAACTGATCGTTAGTGTGAACGTTAGTGTGATCTCCTCAAACACTGAAATCCATAATTACTTTAATTCGCTAGGTGATTCTTTTGTGTCAAAGTCAATGTCATCGGATGCACCACAAATGGGACAATCTTTCCTAGTGCTTTACTTTTGACTAGAGCGCTCTGGATGAAATAAATACACTCGGGAATAGGATGGCATTTGGGACACAGCCATCGTGTCATATTGCTCACGTGTATTTTGGCAGGTAAAATCTCCCCTAAGAGTACGTTAATCTTTGACATTGAGATCATGGAGATTCAGAACGTTCCATGAGTCGTTCCAGGAAATGGATCAAAACGATGACTGGAGCCTCTCCAAACCAGAGGTAGGCATCAGAGGACTCTACACACGACAGGGATTAGTGGACCCTCGAGTCACAAGCTACATGGCTAACCTCACTCCCCATCTTGAAATGTCTCATGTTTTTGCGAGGCAGAGGATCACTGGTTCGAGCTCAGTAAGGGACAGGGTACCTAAGGAAGGAGGTGATACTGTTAAGCAAGCTATAGCAATACTGTTACACCAGGATAAACTCAATCAAGCCCAGTATTTGAACCCAGATTGTTAATCTCCTGTAGGCAGATTATTTTACATCTGGGTTACAGAGATGAGGTGTTTGTTAATGTGAGGGTTTTATGTTCTCTCTGTGAAGCCTGAAGAAAGAGTTTGAAAGACATCTTCAAGGTCGTCTTTAAGGCAGTTGGGGCGGCAGGTAACCTAGTGGTTAGAGCGTTGGGTCAGTAACCGAATGGTTGCTGGATCAAATCCCCAAGCTGGATTTGTTGTTCTGTTGTTCTGCCACTGAACAAGGCAGTTAACCCACTGTTCCCCGGTAGGCCGTCATTGTACTTAATGGATTTGTTCTTCACTGATGCACGTCATGAGGCTAGGATTGATTCATATCTTCTAGAGAGTTTACCTACAAACACGATGAGCTGTAGAAGTCTGAAATTCACGATTTTATAAGGTTGGTTTACAGTAGGTCAAGTGACTGTGTCATTAGCCCAGGTATAAACCAGCCTTTACTCCTTATTTTAACTATGTTCAATCAGTCCTGAATTTACAATTAAAGTGTTCTGAGGAGCACTCAGGATTTACTGGCATATATTTATGTGATTTGGGTATTTTTCAAGGTTTTGCAGGTATGAAATTACCTTTTTTATGTTTTATTTAACTAGGCAAGTCAGTGAAGAACAAATTCTTATTTACAATGACAGCCTCCCGGGGAACAGATTTGTACCATGTCAGCTCGGGGATTTGATCCAGCAACCTTTCGGTTACTGACCCAACGCTCTAACCACTAGGCAACCTGCCGCCCCAACTGCCTTGAAGACGTATCATAGAGAACACTAAATCTATCGACTGCATTTCTACCCAATGTACAGTTATTCACATTCATTTCAATGATTTTCTGTATAGATACATATTTTTGTGTTAGTCTAGTTCAAGTACAAGTCTTTAGTTCAAGTACAAGGCTGATGGTGAATGATGGGGTCACCAGTTTGTAAAGTATCATACAGTATTCCTAAGAATATCTGTATTTGTCAGCCACTGAAATAAAATCACTTTTCATAAATCTCTCAGAAGAGTCATGTACTCTTTTTATTTTTATTTATTTATTATTTTATTATTTTCCCCCCAACGCAAACATGGCCAAGTTGCAATTGTGCCAAAAATGCCTTAATAAGGGAGAGGCACTGATAGTAGAGTACAGGATGAACAGTAGAGGGCGCTCTTTCTTCTGTTTTCATACTAATACCCAAAGTGTAGAACAACACCCTTGCTTACTTGGAGAGAACAATTGAAGTGAAAAGCTCACAGAAGCCATTCCATCACAAATATTTGTCCCCCTATTTCACACCATCTGTAACACGGGTGAATAAGCAGATTACATAGAGCAACGGGGAATACAGTATGTACTTCTGTGTGAATCTGAGTTGAAAAAGGATGAACCAGATCATTCCTTTATACTGTACATTTCACTTAACTAAGGTCGTCAGTCAACCATTATCAAGTCCTGGCACTGACATTAGCAACCATTATCATGTCCTGGCACTGTCATTAGCAACCATTATCATGTCCTGGCACTGTCATTAGCAACCATTATCATGTCCTGGCACTGTCATTAGCAACCATTATCATGTCCTGGCACTGTCATTAGCAACCATTATCATGTCCTGGCACTGTCATTAGCAACCATTATCATGTCCTGGCACTGACATTAGCAACCATTATCATGTCCTGGCACTGTCATTAGCAACCATTATCATGTCCTGGCACTGTCATTAGCAACCATTATCATGTACTGGCACTGTCATTAGCAACCATTATCGTGTCCTGGCACTGTCATTAGCAACCATTATCATGTACTGGCACTGACATTAGCAACCATTATCATGTCCTGGCACTGTCATTAGCAACCATTATCATGTCCTGGCACTGTCATTAGCAACCATTATCATGTCCTGGCACTGTCATTAGCAACCATTATCATGTACTGGCACTGTCATTAGCAAGCATTATCATGTCCTGGCACTGACATTAGCAACCATGCCGTTCACATGAACCATAATGAGTTACAGTAGCTACCTCTAATCCAGTAAGGAGGAACTGGTCATTTGGATCTATCAATAATTTATTGTAATAAGCCTAGGTAATTCTGTTTATAATAATGGTGCTCTAAGAGGCAAGAATGTATGATTTAAAAATAACCCCAACAGCCCCAGGGAAGCTGCTGTCTAAACATTTCACCACACCCAGAGGCCTAGCAACAGAACAATGACAATGGCTACATCTATTGTGTGGTTCGAGGTCATGCATCCATTGATCTTCTAGAAACCAGAATAAACCAGAATCTTAAATTCTAAATGTATTTAGACTAGGTGTATTTAGACTTTTAGGTGTATTTAGACTTTTAGGTGTATTTAGACTTCAAGGTGTATTTAGACTTTTAGGTAGGTGTATTTAGACTTTTAGGTGTATTTAGACTTCAAGATGTATTTAGACTTTTAGGTAGGTGTATTTAGACTTTTAGGTAGGTGTATTTAGACTTTTAGGTAGGTGTATTTAGACTTTTAGGTAGGTGTATTTAGACTTTTAGGTAGGTGTATTTAGACTTTTAGACTTCTAGACTTCCATCCTAACATGTATATATTTCTTAATCCCATTATTTTACTTTTTAGATTTGTGTGTTTTGTATTGTTAGATATTACTGCACTGTTGGAGCTAGGAACATAAGCATTACGCTATACCCGCAATAACATTAGCTAAATATGTATATGCGACCAATAACATTTAATTTAATTTAAGATGTATTTAGACTTTTAGATGTATTTAGCTTTCTTCACCATATCTGTTATTGTTAAGTGAAAATAAAACACAAAGTAAACCAAATGACATATTTACACATTTATTTAAAATATTGTAGATGTTTTTTCTTCATATACATCTCTGAAGTAAACTTTTAGCAGACTGTAAACAATGATGCCAGTAGGCATAGTCCATTCAAAACAGAGATTTTGAGATCGTGACAAAATAGTAAATATATTATCCACAATAAATATGTAACAAAGGTGTATTAACGTCATATGTAATTCCTGAGTGAGTGTGCGTGTGTGTGTACGTACATTGCTGTACTAAATGCAGATGTTTTGTTCTTTTTACATTTAAAATATTATGTGATGTAAACAACTAAATTTAATCTTAAAATCTCCTCAACACTAGCTAATGTACATGCTGGCATATCCTTCATTCACATCCACTGTAAGAGTTCATTACTGCAGTGGTTCCCAACCAGTGGTATTAGGACCCCTGGGGGTACCTGGTCTATCCACAGGGGTACTTGAGAAGACTCATGAGACCATAGGTCTACTGGTAAAATACACATGTCTACTTCAGGGGTACTCCAGGCAGAGCAAAATTCAGTTGGTGGTACAGTAACCAAAAAATGGTTGGGAACCACTGCATTAATGCATACTAGAACTTAGGTAGCCTAGGACAGTATGAACAGAATCAGATTAATCCAGTATGATCTAAATAACGTTTGGTTGTATGTGAGTCCTTCATATCAAACCACCTCATGTCCTTCATATCAAACCACCTCTTGTCCTTCATATCAAACCACCTCTTGTCCTTCATATCAAACCACCTCTTGTCCTTCATATCAAACCACCTCTTGTCCTTCATATCAAACCACCTCTTGTCCTTCATATCAAACCACCTCTTGTCCTTCATATCAAACCACCTCATGTCCTTCATATCAAACCACCTCTTGTCCTTCATATCAAACCACCTCTTGTCCTTCATATCAAACCACCTCTTGTCCTTCATATCAAACCACCTCTTGTCCTTCATATCAAACCACCTCTTGTCCTTCATATCAAACCACCTCTTGTCCTTCATATCAAACCACCTCATGTCCTTCATATCAAACCACCTCTTGTCCTTCATATCAAACCACCTCTTGTCCTTCATATCAAACTACCTCTTGTCCTTCATATCAAACCACCTCTTGTCCTTCATATCAAACCACCTCTTGTCCTTCATATCAAACCACCTCTTGTCCTTCATATCAAACCACCTCTTGTCCTTCATATCAAACCACCTCTTGTCCTTCATATCAAACCACCTCATGTCCTTCATATCAAACCACCTCTTGTCCTTCATATCAAACCACCTCTTGTCCTTCATATCAAACCACCTCTTGTCCTTCATATCAAACCACCTCTTGTCCTTCATATCAAACCACCTCTTGTCCTTCATATCAAACCACCTCTTGTCCTTCATATCAAACTACCTCTTGTCCTTCATATCAAACCACCTCTTGTCCTTCATATCAAACCACCTCTTGTCCTTCATATCAAACCACCTCTTGTCCTTCATATCAAACCACCTCTTGTCCTTCATATCAAACTACCTCTTGTCCTTCATATCAAACCACCTCTTGTCCTTCATATCAAACCACCTCTTGTCCTTCATATCAAACCACATCATGTCCTTCATATCAAACCACCTCTTGTCCTTCATATCAAACCACCTCTTGTCCTTCATATCAAACCACCTCTTGTCCTTCATATCAAACCACCTCTTGTCCTTCATATCAAACCACCTCTTGTCCTTCATATCAAACCACCTCTTGTCCTTCATATCAAACCACCTCATGTCCTTCATATCAAACCACCTCATGTCCTTCATATCAAACCACCTCTTGTCCTTCATATCAAACCACCTCATGTCCTTCATATCAAACCACCTCTTGTCCTTCATATCAAACCACCTCATGTCCTTCATATCAAACCACCTCTTGTCCTTCATATCAAACCACCTCATGTCCTTCATATCAAACCACCTCTTGTCCTTCATATCAAACCACCTCTTGTCCTTCATATCAAACTACCTCTTGTCCTTCATATCAAACCACCTCTTGTCCTTCATATCAAACCACCTCTTGTCCTTCATATCAAACCACCTCTTGTCCTTCATATCAAACCACCTCTTGTCCTTCATATCAAACTACCTCTTGTCCTTCATATCAAACCACCTCTTGTCCTTCATATCAAACTACCTCTTGTCCTTCATATCAAACTACCTCTTGTCCTTCATATCAAACCACCTCTTGTCCTTCATATCAAACCACCTCATGTCCTTCATATCAAACCACCTCTTGTCCTTCATATCAAACCACCTCTTGTCCTTCATATCAAACCACCTCATGTCCTTCATATCAAACTACCTCTTGTCCTTCATATCAAACTACCTCTTGTCCTTCATATCAAACCACCTCTTGTCCTTCATATCAAACCACCTCATGTCCTTCATATCAAACCACCTCTTGTCCTTCATATCAAACCACCTCTTGTCCTTCATATCAAACCACCTCATGTCCTTCATATCAAACTACCTCTTGTCCTTCATATCAAACTACCTCTTGTCCTTCATATCAAACCACCTCTTGTCCTTCATATCAAACCACCTCATGTCCTTCATATCAAACCACCTCTTGTCCTTCATATCAAACCACCTCTTGTCCTTCATATCAAACCACCTCATGTCCTTCATATCAAACCACCTCTTGTCCTTCATATCAAACCACCTCTTGTCCTTCATATCAAACCACCTCTTGTCCTTCATATCAAACCACCTCTTGTCCTTCATATCAAACCACCTCTTGTCCTTCATATCAAACTACCTCTTGTCCTTCATATCAAACTACCTCTTGTCCTTCATATCAAACCACCTCTTGTCCTTCATATCAAACTACCTCTTGTCCTTCATATCAAACCACCTCTTGTCCTTCATATCAAACCACCTCTTGTCCTTCATATCAAACCACCTCTTGTCCTTCATATCAAACTACCTCTTGTCCTTCATATCAAACCACCTCATGTCCTTCATATCAAACCCCCTCTTGTCCTTCATATCAAACTACCTCTTGTCCTTCATATCAAACTACCTCTTGTCCTTCATATCAAACCACCTCTTGTCCTTCATATCAAACCACCTCTTGTCCTTCATATCAAACTACCTCTTGTCCTTCATATCAAACTACCTCTTGTCCTTCATATCAAACCACCTCATGTCCTTCATATCAAACCACCTCTTGTCCTTCATATCAAACTACCTCTTGTCCTTCATATCAAACTACCTCTTGTCCTTCATATCAAACTACCTCTTGTCCTTCATATCAAACTACCTCTTGTCCTTCATATCAAACCACCTCTTGTCCTTCATATCAAACCACCTCTTGTCCTTCATATCAAACCACCTGTTGTCCTTCATATCAAACCACCTCTTGTCCTTCATATCAAACCACCTCTTGTCCTTCATATCAAACCACCTCAAGTCCTTCATATCAAACCACCTCAAGTCCGTCATGTCCTTCATATCAAGAAAACAAACACACAAAAAGCAATTCAAACAAATGACAAAATAAGTAATTGACCCTGGTTGGATATATTTGTAACATTAGATACCATGTGCTTTAGGCTGTGTGTGTATGAAATATGAAAACATACTTGAAAATTAATATTGTAGGAGACCTTAACCCACACCTAGTGAAGTGGGATGGTACCTATGAGGCCATCGGAGAGGCGTGTACACATGAGAGAGACTTGGTATAGAGAAGTGTGGGGACACTCTCCTGAAGGAAGGTGGTAATATAGTAACCTTAACCCAGAACTCTTGGCATTAAGGTCTATGGCTTGACAGTTACCGGACCCTGGTTTGTGTCCCGGACGGAGCTACTTCCCGATTTCACTATAAAATGATTATGAAATCATTCTTTACAATTATTTGATACTTCATAACTATTCCGTATCCATCCTTCATTGGCCAAAACATATTATGAATTAGGTGTATACCTGGTGATAGGCGCAATTGATGAACATTTATGAAAGTTATATCTTTAAAAAATGCCTCAAAATGTATTCAAATTTCATCATCATTGCTCCATGCTCCATAACAGGTTGCAGTCTGGCAGGTAGAATGATCATGGTATAGCCTGGACTACTTAGCAACAGCAGTCGCAGCAACACTTCCACTGAAGTTGTTATTGTCAGGTATGGTCCCCCGTACTCTTCTGTTCTCCTTAAAACGTCCAGAACGTGACACTTTGAGATTCCGTCTACAAGTTTTCTCATTGAACATTGGCTCAAACTCTGCATCGTCGAAGGTTTCTGCATCTGGAAATGTTTCGTTTCCCTTTGAGTCCGGTGTAGATTTGGAGGAGATAGGAGATATCTTCTCCCCAGAAGGTTCGGTCTCACCAGATTCTTGGGTTGTTGGAATACTCTTCCTTGTCACAAATGCTCTCCACCAAGGGAATCTCACAGGCGCTGCCATATCTGGAGGATCACGTTTCACCTGCAAGATACAGTTCTGTATGTCAATATGGCCAAACTGGTTTTGAGAAAAAAGAATCAATCATGCCATAAAAATTCTGTCAATAATAGAAAATATAGGAAATCATGTTCATATAGCTGTCATGTAAACATGCTATACGTTTGTGATCAGCTATGATGGATAATATGTCATACACCTGCCATCAACTCACCTGTATGTTTTCAGCCCTCTGGTGTCTCTTCTAGTATCTCCAAGGGGGTTCAACGTGAGGTCAGTCCTCGGCTGAGGACAACATGACCCGCACACAGACCTTCTAAGACAGTGTAGATTCCAAGTTTTTTCCAGCTGCATCCACTTGGAAGACTCAATTTACAACATCCAATCAAGGCTTGAATTTACCCGACTGTAAATAACCGACTTCTGATGTATTCCCTGTCACTGAGAGGCAACAAATGTTACAGGCATCGGAATACAGCTGTCTATATCGCCTACAAACAAAACCCCACCCATGCACACCTGATTGGTGCACGTAAAACTGGGAGAGAAGTTACCTCCCTGGAAGCCTGCAGGAAGAACACCTGACCTGACAGCCAGAGTAACACATTATCTGAGAACTAGACACACAGAAGAAACAATACATGCAAAGTCCTCCACACCCTTACATTTAGAAACAGGGTGACTAATCATGGCTGTGTCCCAAATTGGCACCCTATTCCCTACATAGTGCACTATTGTTGACCACAGTCCTATGGAACCTGTTCAAAAGTAGTGCACTATATAGGGAATAGGGTGCCATTTGAGACACATCCCATGTGTGTACCCTCAGGTACAGGGCGTCCACCATTGTTGCTCTCTTCAGCACCAGCGCTATTGCGCCATCGTTGTCCTATTGAAGGTGTGGTAGAGTACGTGTGTGTTGTGATTGCATTGCACCATGACGCAGACATTGCTTTGAGCAATTGAATTGTAGCCTATCCTAAACGTACACATAAAAGATTGAGCAAAATGTCATTTTACATCCTTTTAATAAATCAGCATTTGATAAATTACAATCTTAATTGCACCCATCACAAAAATACTTTTAATAAAATTGATTCGTAGAAAGGATTTCAATTATTATCAATAATGGAAAACAACAGAGAATGTGTAAACTCTATCGCCATGACGTTGTTTGGAGTGGGTGAGTTCCACAGCACCTATAGCTGCTCCAGGCAGTTTTATAGGCTGAACATTTAGACTTCATGTTTCCTGACTTTAGTATGTGTCAAATAGTGGCAGAACACTACGAGGTCTAGTCCTTACCCAGACTAGATGTTTGGCAGTCTACGAGTAGCTATTACTGAACAAAAATATAAACGCAACATGTAAAGTGTTGGTCCCATGTTTCATGAGTTGAAATAAAAGGTCCCAGAAATGTTCCATTTGCACAAAAAGCTAATTTCTCTAAAATGTTGTGCACAAATGTATTTACATCCCTGTGAGTATTTTTCCTTTGCCAGGATAATCCATCCACCAGACAGTTGTGGCATATCAAGAAGCTGGTTAAACAGCATGATCATTACACGGGTGCACCTTGTGCTGGGGACAATAAAGTTCACTCTAAAATGTGCCGTTTTGTCACAACACAATGCCACAGATGTCTCAAGTTTTGAGGGAGTGTGCAATTGGCAAGCTGACTGCAGGAATGTCCACCAGAGAATTGAATGTGCCATAAGCCGGCATAATTTTAGAGAATTTGGCAGTATGTCCAACCGGCCTCACAACCACGTGTAACCATGCCAGCCCAGGACCTCCACATCCGGCATCTTTACCTGCGGGATCGTCTGAGACCAGCCACCCGGACAGCTGATGGAACTGAGGAGTCTTTCTGTCTGTAATAAAGCCCTTTTGTGGGGAAAAAAAACTAATTCTGATTGGCTGGGCCTGGCTCCCAAGTGGGTGGGCCTATGTCCTCCCAGGCCTCCCCATGGGTGCGCCCCTGCCCAGTCATATGAAATCCATAGATAAGGGCCTAATTCATTTATTTCCTTATTTGCACTGTAACTCAGTAAATTCTGTTGAAATTGTTGTATGCTGCATTTATATTTTTGTTCAGTGTGTGTATATGTATATATATTACCCCATGGTATTCCACTAAAGTATGAATATTAATATATATATTATATTCATTAATTTACCCATTCCATGTGTCAATTTAAAAGAATGGGAAATTTGATTCAAAAGTTTTCTGTAAACATTTAGGCTCAGACACATTTCACCCAAACCATATACTATAACTCGGCCTATTTTTCTAGTACCAACAAACAGTTGCAGATGGAACTTCAACAGTGCCACTCAAAATATGTTTCTAAGCATTTCCCTACAAGTTTAACCTGCTCTGTTTACCAATTCCTTTAGGGTTTTGTTGTATTTTGACAATGGAACACATCGCAGATCCTTGACAACCTATCAGCTTCAGGGGATAAAAAGCACATGATGCTGAAAACTTTTGCAAAAAGAAATCTTCACAAAATAAATTGATCTGCACAGTGCTTCATACATAGACCATCCATCCATATCTCACCCTACAGGATCACACAGTTACTGAGTCAAAAGAGTCTCTGAGTCATGAGACTCATTAACCAATAAGCACACAACGAACACACTTGAGCAGACAATCACTATACAGACAGACATCAACCAGGAAGAATGTGTTAGTGTGATGATGCTAGATTTATGAAAGGTGTGTGGAAATGCTGGAATCAATGGCTTTTTCTAAAATAGCACCCTACTCACTATATAGTGCACACTACTGTGAACCAGAGCCCTATGGGGCCGGTTCAGAAGTAATGAAAATAGGGTGCCATTTGGGACGTATCCAATACCTTGTTCCTCTTAAGGAGAATATGACAGAATGTGACAACCTTTGACCTTACTGTAACAAGACATGATGTCTGACTGACGTACCACAGACTCAACTTCAACTGATACAGTCATGCTTATGGGAGAGAAGCAATGGAAGCGCAAATCTGACCACAATAGAAACATTTGGGAATTTTGACACTTCATATGATGACAGACATGATGGCTTGAGATTCCTCTGGTATGGAATAAATCAAACATCCTATTCCTGCCCTGACAGGGCTCCAGCCCTTCCTGCCCAGCAACAGACAGGGCTCGTCCTTCCTGCCCAGCAACAGACAGGGCTCGTCCTTCCTGCCCAGCAACAGACAGGGCTCCAGTCCTTCAAAACAAGACATCTTCATGCTCTATCAGGAGCTGTATGATGAGTTTCTGATGCCTCATGTCGTTCAGAGTGGCCAGGGCGTTCTGTTCAGGCGGCTGCATTAACGTCGGACCAAACACAATCCCCAGGTTCTCAGAATTCATGAAATTGTCCTTTTCAAACATGGTGACCCTGTGAGAAAGATGATTATTATATCAGTCAGAAAGGTGAGAAACAACATATGTATATTTGTAAGACTACATCACTGATTCAACCCCATGAAGATCAGATGCAGTGTGTGTGTGTGTGTTTCATCACTTCTTGAGATGCATCATCAGGTAGCGTAGGGTCTCGTAGTGGGCTGGCGGGAGCTGCAGCAGCCCCTCGTGGATGGCCTCCAGTCTGGTGTCTGGGTTGGGAATTTCTACCAGGAGGAAGTACTAATGTTAGTTACATTCACCTGATAAATAACCGTGCCTAAGACGTGAAGATTTTCCTTAGCTCCCCAAGCTAGTGCCTAGCCTTTAGCTCAGTACGCCATCAGTCATTGCGCTGGAGACCCAAGGTGCATTGAGCTAATTGTGGGAATAAGTATGGGAGTACGTACTTGCAGCTTGTATGAATCTGGAGTACACGTGGAATGTGATGACTGGAATGGGCAGGTCTCTCAGATAGAGCTTCAGAGCTCCAGCGATGATGTTGATGTCGTTGTACACATTGGCACTGATGTCTGCCTTCTCGCCATCTGCAGAGATGACACACCAGACACATTACGTACCGACCAGACTGCAGTATATTCACTACAATTACCACAATGCAACATATATGCCCTTTACACCTCACATAACGACATCCGGCAGTCTGATACGGCTATCCTGTGCTCATGTGCTTTTCATTTGAACCTATGGACTTTCATGTCTCATAACCTTAAACCAGACCTAAGCACTGAGGCAAAGGAAATTAAGTTAACACAAACCTCGGTCAAAGGCGAGCCTCACGTCCTCAATGTGTTCTGAGAAGCCAGACACTCTGTAGAGACCCTCAGACTGCAGACCTGCAAGCAGCAACACAGAGAGTCGGTTATCTCTACTCCCTGTACCCTCTTTCACCCCCATGCAGTCTCTACTAAATAAACTCAACAAGCTCTTTGGATCAACAAAATTATTCAACAAGGGTGGCCTTTATTTCAACCAATGGAGCCTTGAGGCAGATTACAGTACTTTGGGGGAATTACATATTTTGATTAAGTGTATTACATATATTTTAGAAATAACACATCCAGTTGAAATAACCCTTTTGAGAGTAGTTCAACACAGTTCAAATGGACAATTTTCTTTCACTAAATGTAGCAATGTCCACCTGGAACAGCCTAAAGAGGACTGGCCACCTCTCAGAGCCTGGTTCCTCTCTAGGTTTCTTCCTAGGTTCCTTCCTTTTTAGGGACTATTTCCTAGCCACTGTGCTTCTACATCTGCATTGCTGTTTGGGGTTTTAGGCTGGGTTTCTGTCTAAGCTCTTTGTGACATCTGCTGATGTAAAAATTGATTTATAAATACATTTGATTGATTGAATTTGATGCGAATTTAAAAGATTGGTTTACACAGCATTTACTTTAGGAGCCTCCTTAGCCCTGGTCCAAGAGAGCCAATACATTTTAGTCATTTAGCAGACGCTTTTATCCAGAGCAACTTACAGTTGTGAGTGCATACATTAAAGTACTGGTCCCCATGGGAATCGAACCCACAACCCTGGCGTTGCTAGCGCCATTCTCTACCAACTGACCAAGACCAAATCCCAGACATCCATTTTCACCTTGAAATTTGAATATTCTTTCAGTTTAGCTAACATGCAGGGTGCACCTGGCTTAAATGTCACAGAAACATTCTAAACTGAATGGCTGCTAAACGGAACGGTACCTCGTAGTTCTATCTCCTTGATACACATGTCCACCACCATGGGCCGTGTGGTGTTGTGGGCCTTGACCAGGGTAGTGAGGTCACAGCTGAACACCTTCTTAATCCTGCGCAGGTCTGGCTGACAGTCGCTGGGCACCAGCTTGGAGCACTGCTTGTGTACGTTCAGCCCACAGTCTGGAAACCACAGGTCAGAGAGGTAGTCAGTGTTAAATACACACCCATACAGAAAGGATATATTCAAATCTTATAATCTGACATGATTATGGTCGACTTCTTCTAAAACAACATGTGACACTGTAACACATTACAGAAGGGTTAGAGATAACAAGTAGTACATTGATTAACCCCAATCTCAGAGAGAAAGCCCAGCCAGCTACGGTAAGACCAGGCTGCTTCAATATGCCATGGTGGGCCACGTCACAGCGTATCTGTCCCCAGGGGCGTGTCTTGTCTTGGCTGTTTGGCAGTGTTGTGGTTTTAGTCACGCAGAGGGTCTTGGACAGATGGGGGTGAGAGAGCAGAGCACTACCTCTCTGTGTGGCATCACTGTCCCGGTCTGGCCTGCACACACACCGTGACGAAGAGAACAAGCTGCCTCTCTGGGAGATGCCACAGGAATGTAACCTAGGTTGAGGTTTCTCTGCCTGTAAACATACTGTACTTGGGAGTCTCCCTGACTCAATAAGAACATCCAGCTAAATCATTCACCACTGATCGTGGCGTTTTTACTACCAAGAAATACCCAGCATTATTGCTGGTCCGCTGACTGGGGTTCCTTATTCTCAGACACAGATTAAAAACAGAGAAAAACAGAGGGAGACTGTCACACAGAAACAGATAAAGATGGATAAAGAGAGATAGACAGACAAGGAGATGGGATAGGGAGGAAGAGGACAGGCTAAGCATGCCAGATAAGAAGGAAGAGAGAGAGAACAGAGCGAGATGGGGATAGGGAGGAAGAGAGAGAGAACAGAGAGAGATGGGGACAGGGAGGAAGAGAGACAATGAGGATAGAAAGCCAGTCATCAGGTTGTGTATCTCTGTGTGTTAGAGAAGGACTGCTTCAGATACAACTGGAAGTACTAAAGAAGTCTTCTGATTGCCATAGGGCACAGGGCTGTCTGATGACACCAGTGTTTGCCTGGGGCTTATAAGCATGGCTAATAACTGAACAACAAACCATCTGTCTACAGAGAAAAACAGCCACGTTAGTCCTCCTCTAAAACACATCCATGTCAGGATTGTGTCCAGGCCATAATAGAACCCTGTGTCTATCGCAGAGAGTTCAGGGACTTTCCAAACCTACTTGTCAACTAGCCTCAATTGTGCTACAGTCTTGCTAAGTTGTAAATGTCTGTAATGTATTTCTATTGTGTGTATGAACCCTATACTTCACTGCACCAGTGAAGTATAGGGCGGCAGGTAGCCTAGTGGTTAGAGCGTTGGGCCAGTAACCAGCAGGTAGCCTAGTGGTTAGAGCGTTGGGCCAGTAACCAGCAGGTAGCCTAGTGGTTAGAGCGTTGGGCCAGTAACCAGCAGGTAGTCTAGTGGTTAGAGCGTTGGGCCAGTAACCAGCAGGTAGCCTAGTGGTTAGAGCGTTGGGCCAGTAACCAGCAGGTAGTCTAGTGGTTAGAGCGTTGGGCCAGTAACCAGCAGGTAGTCTAGTGGTTAGAGCGTTGGGCCAGTATCCAGCAGGTAGCCTAGTGGTTAGAGCGTTGGGCCAGTAACCAGCAGGTAGTCTAGTGGTTAGAGCGTTGGGCCAGTAACCAGCAGGTAGCCTAGTGGTTAGAGCGTTGGGCCAGTAACCGATAGGTTGCTGGAACGAATCCTTGAGCTGACAAGGTAAAAATGTGTCGTTCTGCCCCTGAACAAGGCAGTTAATCCACTGTTCCCCAATATGGGGTCATTGTAAATAAGAAATTGTTCTAAACTGGCTTGCCTCATCAAATAAAAAATACAATCTGATCTGTTATTCAGCCAACAAACATTTCAACAAGTTCACTAGGATACAACATTATTGATCAGTGGAATCATTAGGTGGAGTGTTCATAAATACTAGGGTTGCAAAGAGTGGTTCATTTACTGGAAATTTTCAAGTTATCACAAGACATCTAGTGGCGCTTTTTGGGTATTTCAGATTATCACAGGTATCTGTAATTATCTCTGGCCCTCTGTGTGGCCTTATTACCTGTAAAAATATATAAAATAAGCAAACAATGACAACACTGTAAAACATGATCCTAAATATAAACCAGCAACTTAGTAAATACCATTGGTACCATATTAGGGTGTCAGTGTGACATACAGTACCAGTCAAAAGTCTGGACACACCTACTGTACTCATTACAGGGTTTATATTTTTACTATTTTCTACATGTATTTTATTTGAGATTCTTCAAAGTTGCCACCCTTTGCCTTGATGACAGCTTTGAACACTCTTGGCATTCTCTCAACCAGCTTCATGAGGTATGCTTTTCCAACAGTCTTGAAGGAGTTTCCACATGTGCTGAGCACTTGTTTCCTTCACTCTGCGGTCCAACTCATTCCAAACCATTTCAATTGGGTTGAGGTCGGGTGATTGTGGAGGCCAGGTCATCTGATGCACCACTCCATCACTCTCCTTCTTGGTCAAATAGCCCTTACACAGCCTGGAGGTGTGTTTTGGGTCATTGTCCTGTTGAAAAACAAATGATAGTTCCACTAAGCGCAAACCAGATGGGATGGAGTATCGCTGCAGAATGCTGTGGTAGCCATGCTGGTTAAGTGTGCTTTGAATTCTAAATAAATCAGTGTCACCAGCAAAACACCCCCACACCATCACACCTCCTCCTCCATGCTTCACTGTGGGAACCACACATGCGGAGATCATCCATTCACCTACTCTGCATCTCACAAAGACAAAATCTCAAATTTGGACACGTCAGACCAAAGGACAGATTTCCACCGGTCTAATGTCCATTGCTTGTGTTTCTTGGCCCAAACAAGTCTCTTCTTCTTATTGGTGTCCTTTAGTAGTGGATTATTTGCAGCAATTCAGCCTGATTCACGCAGCCTCTTCTGAACAGTTGATGTTGAGATGTTTCTGTAACTTTAACTCTGTAAAGCATTTATTTGGGCTGCAATCTGAGGTGCAGTTAATTCTAATCTACTTATCCTCTGCAGCAGAGGTAACTCTGGGTCTTCCTTTCCTGTGGCGGTCCTCATGAGAGCCAGTTTCATCATAGTGCTTGATGATTTTTGTGACTGCACTTGAAGAAACTTTCAAAGTTCTTAAAATGTTCCTGATTGACTGACCTTCATGTCTTAAATTAATTATGGACTGTCTTTTCTCTGCTTATTTGAGCTGTTCTTCCCATAATATGGACTTGGTCTTTTACCAAATAGGGATATCTTCTGTATACCACCCATACCTTGTCACAACACAGCAGATTGGCTCAAATGCATTCAGAAGGAAAGAAATTCACACCTGTTAATTGAAATGCATTCCAGGTGACTACCTCATGAAGCTGGTGGAAAGAATGCCAAGTGTGTGCAAAGCTGTCATTAAGGCAAAGGGTGGCTACTTTGAGGAACCTCAAATACCTTCTGATTTGTTTAGCACTTTTTTGGTTACTACATGATTCCATATGTGTTATTTCATCGTTTTGATGTCTTCACTATTATTCTGCAGTGTAGAAAATAGTAAAGAAAGAAAATTGGTGCCAAACTGGTGGCAGTTGTGACAAAAGTTAATAGTAAATAGAGTGTCACGGTTCATTAAAAATAATGTCATTGTTGATTAGATGCTTT
Source organism: Salvelinus namaycush (assembly GCF_016432855.1). Classification (NCBI taxonomy): domain Eukaryota; kingdom Metazoa; phylum Chordata; class Actinopteri; order Salmoniformes; family Salmonidae; genus Salvelinus; species Salvelinus namaycush. The sequence continues at coordinate 209,550 of NW_024058831.1, forward strand.
TTGCATTATTATGCTGTTTTCTCTTCAACCATATGGTCTATCTACTAGAAGCTCATGGACAATATGGTAACTTACCGGTAGCTTTGCAACCCTAAATATTACATCCTTTTATCTGGCAGGAAGCTCCAAGGACAGCTACAGTACATGTGTCCCTTTTCACTCGATTTAACTTCAGGATTGGAATGATATGAACAGTATTGTGATATTTTCCCCATGTACTGAAGCACTGAAACGGGTTAAAACCACTCCTTAAAAAGGATCTCCATTACAAAGCATGACGGCACGGCCAGACGGCACGGCACGGCCAGACCAGACGGCACGATCAGACGGCACGGCCAGACCAGACGGCACGATCAGACGGCACGGCCAGACCAGACGGCACGATCAGACGGCACGGCCAGACCAGACGGCACGATCAGACGGCACGGCCAGACCAGACGGCACGATCAGACGGCACGGCCAGACCAGACGGCACGATCAGACGGCACGGCACGGCCAGACCAGACGGCACGATCAGACGGCACGGCCAGACCAGACGGCCAGACCAGACGGCCAGACGGCACGGCCAGACGGGATTGTTTTGATCTCGCAGACTGGGACATGTTCCGGGTAGCCTCAGAGAGTAATATCGACGTATACGCTGATTCGGTGAGTGAGTTTATAAGAAAGTGTGTAGGAGATGTTGTACCTACTGTGACTATTAAAACCTACCCTAACCAGAAACTGTGGATAGATGGTGGCATTCGCACCAAACTGAAAGTGCAAATCACCACATTTAACCATGGAAAAGTGACTGGGAATATGGCCAAATACAAACAGTGTAGTTGTTCCCTCCGCAAGGTAATCAAACGAGCAAAATGTCAGTATTAGAGACAAAGTGGAGTCACAATTCAACGGCTCAGACACGACATATATGTGGTAGGGTCTACAAACAACCACGGACTACAAAAGGAAAACCACAGCCACCTCACGGACACCAACTAAACACCTTCTTTGCCCGCTTTGAGGATAATACAGTGCCACAGACACGGCCTGCTACCAAGGACTGTGGGATCTCCTTCTCCGTGGCCGATGGGAGTAAGGCATTTAAACGTGTTAACCCTCGCAAGTCTGCCGGCCCAGACGGCATCCCTAGCCGCGTCCTCAGAGCATGCGCAGACCAGCTGGCATGTTAACGGACATATTCCATCTCTCCCTATCCCAGTCTCCTGTCCCCACATGTTTCATGATGGCCACCATTGTTCCAGTACTCAAGAAGACAAAAGGTAACTGAACTAAATGACTATCGCCCCGTAGCACTCACTTCTGTCATCATGAAGTGCTTTGAGAGACTAGTCAAGGATCATATAACCTCCACCTTGCGTGCGTGCTCAGCCCCCTCCTGTACTCCCTGTTCACCCATGACTGCATGGCCATGCACACCTCCAACTCAATCATCAAGTTTGCAGACCACACAACAGTAGTAGGCTTGATCACCAACGACGACGAGACCACCTATAGGGAGGAAGTGAGGGCACTCATAGTGTGGTGTCAGTAAAACAACCTCTCACTCAACGTCAACAAAACAAAGGAGATGATCGTGAACTTCAGGAAACAGCAGAGGGAGCACCCCCCTATCCACATCAATGGGACAGCAGTGGAGAAGGTGGAACGTTACGTTGCTCGGTGTACACATCACAGACAAACTGAAATGGTCCATCCACACAGACAGTGTGGTGAAGAAGGCGCAACAGCGCCTCTTCAACCTCAAGAGGCTGAAGAAATGTGACTTGTCACCTAAAACCCTCACAAACTTTTACAGATGCACAATTGAGAGCATCCTGTCGGGCTGTATCACCGCCTGGTACAGCAACTGCACCGCCCTCAACCGCAAGGCTCTCCAGAGGGTGGTGCGGTCTGCACAACGCATCACCAGGGGCAAACTACCTGCCCTCCAGGACACCTACAGCACCTGATGTCACAGGAAGACCAAAAAAATAATCAAGGACAACAACCACCCGAGCTGCTGCCTGTTCACCCCGCTACCATCCAGAAGGCGAGGTCAGTACAGGTGCATTAAAGCTGGGACCGAGAGACTGAAAAACATCTATCTCAAGGCCATCAGACCTAAAACAGCCACTAACACAGATGCTGCTGCCTACATACAGACTCAATCATTGGCCACTTTAATAAATGGATCACTAGTCACTTTAAGAATGCCACTTTAATAATGTTTACATATCTTGCATTACTCATCTCATATGTATATACTGTATTTTATACCATCTATTGCATCTTGCTCATGCCGCTCTGTCATTGCTCATCCATATATTTATATGTATATATTCTTATTCCATTCTTTTACTTAGATTTGTGTGTATTAGGTAGTTGTTGTGGAATTGTTAGATTACTTGTTAGATATTACTGCACTGTCGGAACTAGAAGCACAAGCATTTCGCTACACTCGCAATAACATCTGCTAACCATGTGTATGTGACCAATAAAATTAGATTTGACAGCACAGCCAGCCTTGTTGCAGTTTTGTGGATACAGTATTTGGATGTCCTTGCTTGACTGGGTGTGTCCCGTTGATGCACCTTCTAAGCTCTCTGTGAGCGTCTGTCTTGTTTATAAATAGTTGACAGCCATAGTCGCCGGGGGAACTGGTTTGTCCCAGGTGTCACTGAGGAATGCTAAATTACTACATTTCACAGGCCTCATCCAACCATTGATTTACATGGAACAGACCACATTTCCTGGACTCTACATTCCATGACATGATCCAGGCTTGAACATAATATTGTAATACCCTTTTTATTGTCATAGCATTTAAAAATAAATACATTATTAGGCATTTCAAGTTTGATATCTCATGTGTTACAATTAGTCACATGACATTAGTCGCATGACATGAAACCCAACCGGACAGAGACGTCCGATCAGTTGTCCAATTTGATTGATATTTGATCAAACGTGAATTCTTGAAATAAATCAAAACTTGGAAGTCATATTGTAAACACGGGGGATAAAATGAGACAACACCTGGTTACATGGATGATTTATTGAACATGTTGACTTAATCCATTTCTGCCCAGAGGGATGTTAACAGGACTCCAAGGGTCTGATCAGGGATGTTAACAGGACTCCAAGGGTCTGATCAGGGATGTTAACAGGACCCCAGGGGTCTGATCAGGGATGTTAACAGGACTCCAAGGGTCTGATCAGGGATGTTAACAGGACCCCAAGGGTCTGATCAGGGATGTTAACAGGACTCCAAGGATCTGATCAGGGATGTTAACAGGACTCCAAGGGTCTGATCAGGGATGTTAACAGGACCCCAAGGGTCTGATCAGGGATGTTAACAGGACCCTAAGGGTCTGATCAGGGATGTTAACAGGACTCCAAGGGTCTGATCAGGGATGTTAACAGGACTCCAAGGGTCTGATCAGGGATGTTAACAGGACTCCAAGGGTCTGATCAGGGATGTTAACAGGACCCCAAGGGTCTGATCAGGGATGTTAACAGGACCCCAAGGGTCTGATCAGGGATGTTAACAGGACCCCAAGGGTCTGATCAGGGATGTTAACAGGACTCCAAGGGTCTGATCAGGGATGTTAACAGGACTCCAAGGGTCTGATCAGGGATGTTAACAGGACTCCAAGGATCTGATCAGGGATGTTAACAGGACCCCAAGGGTCTGATCAGGGATGTTAACAGGACTCCAAGGGTCTGATCAGGGATGTTAACAGGACTCCAAGGGTCTGATCAGGGATGTTAACAGGACTCCAAGGGTCTGATCAGGGATGTTAACAGGACCCCAAGGGTCTGATCAGGGATGTTAACAGGACTCCAAGGGTCTGATCAGGGATGTTAACAGGACTCCAAGGGTCTGATCAGGGATGTTAACAGGACTCCAAGGGTCTGATCAGGGATGTTAACAGGACTCCAAGGGTCTGATCAGGGATGTTAACAGGACTCCAAGGGTCTGATCAGGGATGTTAACAGGACTCCAAGGGTCTGATCAGGGATGTTAACAGGACCCCAAGGGTCTGATCAGGGATGTTAACAGGACTCCAAGGGTCTGATCAGGGATGTTAACAGGACCCCAAGGGTCTGATCAGGGATGTTAACAGGACCCCAAGGGTCTGATCAGGGATGTTAACAGGACCCCAAGGGTCTGATCAGGGATGTTAACAGGACCCCAAGGGTCTGATCAGGGATGTTAACAGGACCCCAAGGGTCTGATCAGGGATGTTAACAGGACTCCAAGGGTCTGATCAGGGATGTTAACAGGACTCCAAGGGTCTGATCAGGGATGTTAACAGGACCCCAAGGGTCTGATCAGGGATGTTAACAGGACCCCAAGGGTCTGATCAGGGATGTTAACAGGACTACAAGGGTCTGATCAGGGATGTTAACAGGACTCCAAGGGTCTGATCAGGGATTGGAGTTATTTTCTTTAGGCTTTCATCCCAAATTGCATCCAATTCCCTGTAAAACTTTAGATCAGAACCCTATGAGCCCTACACACGTGGACTACATAGGTAATAGGGTGATATTTGGGACGGTGCTCTAATGTGATGAAGTACCCATGAAAGGTCAGTGATGGTAGCTAGGTCAGCAGTGAGCAGTGTTGGGATGTCTGAATGGAAGAGGAGGTTACCTGAGCAGTGGACCCCTTGGGCTATGAGGCCCCACATGAAGTTGGCACAATACTCGCACCAGTGAGGCCCTCGGAAAGTATGAACCTATGGAAGGGTGAGAAAACACAGCAATAGATTAGAGTCTGGAAGACACGCCACACCTTCTCGCTCTCACTGAACAAACATTATAAAACTCTAAATCACACACACACCACTAAACAAACATAACTCTCTAAATCACACATACCTCACTGAACAAACATAACTCTAAATCACACACACATATACGCAAAGACAAGATCTGTGAATTCTTTCATTCATTGTATTTCTGGAGGTGAGTAGGACCCAGGTCAGGTCAGACGGTTACTGTAGGTGAGTAGGACCCAGGGCAGGTCAGAAGGTTACTGTAGGTGAGTAGGACCCAGGTCAGACGGTTACTGTAGGTGAGTAGGACCCAGGGCAGGTCAGAAGGTTACTGTAGGTGAGTAGGACCCAGGTCAGACGTTTACTGTAGGTGAGTAGGACCCAGGTCAGGTCAGACGTTTACTGTAGGTGAGTAGGACCCAGGTCAGGTCAGAAGGTTACTGTAGGTGAGTAGGACCCAGGTCAGACGTTTACTGTAGGTGAGTAGGACCCAGGTTAGGTCAGACGTTTACTGTAGGTGAGTAGGACTCAGGTCAGACGTTTACTGTAGGTGAGTAGGACCCAGGGCAGGTCAGATGGTTACTGTAGGTGAGTAGGACCCAGGTCAGGTCAGACGTTTACTGTCGGTGAGTACTGTCCTATGGGCTGCTCTGGCTCGGACGTGGCCTACTGTCCTATGGGCTGCTCTGGCTCGGACGTGGCCTACTGTCCTATGGGCTGCTCTGGCTCAGACGTGGCCTACTGTCCTATGGGCTGCTCTGGCTCGGACGTGGCCTACTGTCCTATGGGCTGCTCTGGCTCAGACGTGGCTTACTGTCCTATGGGCTGCTCTGGCTTGGGATCAGACGTGGCTTACTGTCCTATGAGCTGCTCTGGCTCGGGGTCAGACGTGGCTTACTGTCCTATGGGTTGCTCTGGCTCGGACGTGGCCTACTGTCCTATGGACTGCTCTGGCTCAGACGTGGCCTACTGTCCTATGGGCTGCTCTGGCTCAGACGTGGCTTACTGTCCTACGGGCTGCTCTGGCTCAGACGTGGCTTACTGTCCTATAGGGTGCTCTGGCTTGGGAAGAAAATATTACACTATGGCAAAATAGAGGGATACTTGTTTACCTGGATGTACCACAGCTCTTCACACTGTGCTTAGTAATGACAGAGGAATGTCTCTTCAGTAAGGCAGAGAATACTTGTCTGGGTCCCAAATGGCACCCTATATAGTTACCTACTTTGCCCTGGTGAAACTAGTCCTTTATCTAGGGAATAGGGTGCCATTTGGAACTCAACCCTGGTCTCTGGTCCCAGTCTACAGTGGAAGGGATGGAGGGACCCCAAGCCCAGTCTACAGTGGAAGGGAGGGAGGGAGGGAGGGACCCCAAGCCCAGTCTACAGTGGAAGGGAGGGAGGGAGGGAGGGACCCCAAGCCCAGTCTACAGTGGAAGGGAGGGAGGGAGGGAGGGACCCCAAGCCCAGTCTACAGTGGAAGGGAGGGAGGGAGGGAGGGACCCCAAGCCCAGTCTACAGTGGAAGGGAGGGAGGGAGGGAGGGACCCCAAGCCCAGTCTACAGTGGAAGGGAGGGAGGGAGGGAGGGACCCCAAGCCCAGTCTACAGTGGAAGGGAGGGAGGGAGGGAGGGACCCCAAGCCCAGTCTACAGTGGAAGGGAGGGAGGGAGGGAGGGACCCCAAGCCCAGTCTACAGTGGAAGGGAGGGAGGGAGGGAGGGACCCCAAGCCCAGTCTACAGTGGAAGGGAGGGAGGGAGGGAGGGACCCCAAGCCCAGTCTACAGTGGAAGGGAGGGAGGGAGGGAGGGACCCCAAGCCCAGTCTACAGTGGAAGGGAGGGAGGGAGGGAGGGACCCCAAGCCCAGTCTACAGTGGAAGGGAGGGAGGGAGGGACCCCAAGCCCAGTCTACAGTGGAAGGGAGGGAGGGAGGGACCCCAAGCCCAGTCTACAGTGGAAGGGAGGGAGGGAGGGACCCCAAGCCCAGTCTACAGTGGAAGGGAGGGAGGGAGGGACCCCAAGCCCAGTCTACAGTGGAAGGGAGGGAGGGAGGGACCCCAAGCCCAGTCTACAGTGGAAGGGATGGAGGGACCCCAAGCCCAGTCTACAGTGGAAGGGATGGAGGGACCTCAAGCCCAGTCTACAGTGGAATGGAGGGAGGGACCCCAAGCCCAGTCTACAGTGGAAGGGATGGAGGGACCCCAAGCCCAGTCTACAGTGGAAGGGAGGGAGGGACCCCAAGCCCAGTCTACAGTGGAAGGGAGGGAGGGACCCCAAGCCCAGTCTACAGTGGAAGGGAGGGAGGGACCCCAAGCCCAATGAGGGACTGTGTATACAAGTCAGATTAAAAGGATTTACAAAGTGTCTGGCATCTGTTCCTGCCCGGGCTGCTGGATACATGCAAACATGTTCACACACACGCAAGTCTGCACCGACCACTTCACTAAAGAGTTATTAGGTTACGTTAGATTGATAGAACAGTACAGATAAGGGCTCTTGACAGGTGCTGAGCAGCCGGGTGGTTTGCTGTTCCATTCTCAAATGGGACCAGACACTAGGCTGGAGAGCTGGAGGTTAGGAGGCCATTCTACCCTGCAGGCTCACTGAAACCTGAGACACAATGGCAGGAATGTATTCAGGTGCCCATGAGGAGAGATCGCTTTCTCTCTCAATTCAATTTAAGGGCTTTATTGGCATGGGAAACATATGTTAACATTGTCAAAGCAAGAGAACCAAATAATAAACAAGTGAAATAAACAATACAAATTAACAGTAAACATTACACTCACAAAAGTACCAAAATAATAAAAGACATTACAAATGTCATATGTGCAAAAATGTCAAGTACAAAAGGGAAAATAAATTAACAGAAATATGGGTTGTATTTACAATGGTGTTTGTTCTTCACTGGTTGTCCTTTTCTTGTGGCAACAGGTCACACACACTGCTGTTGTGATGGCACACTGTGTTATATCACCTAGTAGATATGGGAGTTTATCAAAATAGGATTTGTTTTCAAATTCTTTGTGGGTTTGTGTAATCTGAGGGAAATATGTCTCTCTAATATGGTCATACACTGGGCAGGAGGTTAGGAAGTGCAGCTCAGTTTCCACCTCATTTTGTAGCTAGTGTGCACATAGCCTGTCTTCTCTTGAGATCCAGGTCTGCCTACGGCGGCCTTTCTCAATAGCAAGGCTACATCCCCTCTGTACATAGTCAAAGATTTTCTACATTTTGGGTCAGTTACTGTGGTCAGGTATTCTGCCACTGTGTATTCTCTGTTTCGGGCCAAGTAGCATTCTAGTTTGCTCTGTTGTTTTTGTTAATTCTTTCCAATGTATCAAAAAAGTATATTTTTGTTTTCTTATGATTTGGTTGGGTCTAATTGTGTTGCTGTCCTGGGGCTCTGTGGGGTCTGCAAACAATTTAGTGGTATCCAATTGGTAGTAGTTACAGTCTTGTCTCATCGCTGCAACTCCCGTACGAACTCGGCGAAGGTCGAGAGCCATGCGTCCCCCGAAACACAACCCAACCAAGCCGCACTGCTTCTTGACACAATGCACATCCAACCCGGAAGCCAGCTGCACCAATGTGTCGGAGGAAACACCGTACACCTGGCGACCTGGTCAGCCACAGGAGTCGCTAGTGCGCGATGAGACAAGGATATCCTTGCCGGCTAAACCCTCCCCTAACCCGGACGACGCTGGGCCAATTGTGCGCCGCCCCATGGGCCTCCCGGTTGCGGCTGGCTGCGACAGAGCCTGGGCTCAAACCCAGAATCTCTGGTGGCACAGCTAGCACTGCGATGCAGTGCCTTAGATCACTGCGCCACCCGGGAGGCCATTATTTTAGTCTTACTGAGATTTACTGTCAGGGCCCAGGTCTAAAAGAATCTGTGCAGAAGATCTAGGTGCTGCTGTAGGCTCTCCTTGGTTGGTGACAGAAGCACCAGATCATCAGCAAACAGTAGAGATTTGACTTCAGATTCTAGTAGGGTGAGGCCGGGTGCTGCAGACTGCTCTAGAGCCCTCGCCAATTCATTGATATATATGTTGAAGAGGGTGGGGCTTAAGATGCATCCCTGTCTCACCCCCAGCCCTGTGGAAAGAAGTGTGTGTGTTTTGCCAATTTTAACCGTGTACATGGATTTTATAATGTCATATGTTTTTCCCCCAACACCAATTTCCATCAATTTGTATAGCAGACCCTAATCCCAAACTGAGTCAAAAGCTTTTTTGAAATCAACAAAGCATGAGAAGACTTTGCCTGTTTTGTTTTGTTTGTTTGTTTGTTAGGGTGTGCAGGGTGAATACATGGTCTGTTTTATGGTAATTTGGTAAAAAGCCAATTTGACATTTGCTCAGTACATTGTTTTCACGAGAAAATGTATGAGTCTGCTGTTAATGATAATGCAGAGGATTTTCCAAAAGGTTGCTATTGACGCATATCCCACAGTAGTTATTATTTGTCTCCACTTCTGTGGATTGGGGTGATCAGTCCTTGATTCCAAATATTGGGGAAGATGCCAGAGCTAAGGATGATATTAAGGAGTTTAAGTATAACCAATTGGAATTTGTTGTCTGTATATTTTATCATTTCATTGTGGACACCAACACCACAGGCCTTTTTGGGTTGGAGGGTTTGTATTTTGTCCTGTAGTTCATTCAAATGTAATTGGATCATCTAGTGGGTTCTGGTAGTCTTATATAGTTTATTCTAAAATGTGTATCTGATCATGTTTCTGCTGTTTGTTCTTTGTTATAGGGCCAAAAAGATTGGAGAAGTGGTTTACTCATACATTTTCATTTTGGATAGATAACTCTGTGTTGTTGTTTGTTTAGGGTTTTCTAAGAGTCTATGGATTCTTCAATTACATTGAGCTGATTTCTGACGTGCTGTTCCTTCTTTTTCCGTAGGGTATTTCTGTATTATTTCTGTATTGTCTTCACCATAGTGAAGGCGTAGGCTGATGTTTTCTGGGTCTCTATGTTTTTGGTTGGATAGGTTTCTCAATTTCTTTCTTAGGTTTTTGCTTTCTTCATCAAACCATTTGTCATTGTTGTTTCTGTTTGAACTGTTTAGATTTGATAGGGAAGTTGAGAGGTCAAAAATACTGGTTAGGTTTACTGCCAAGTTTGTGTTGGTCTCACACACCAAAATCATTTGTTGTATTCAATATTTATTTCAATATATCAACTGTATTTCTGTTTTTGAAAATCAAGATGAAACAAAGAGGTTAAAGTGCTCAAACATCTTAGACAATCAATGTTCACAGCCGTTAATGGGTTAAAACATACGCCATATCCATTAAGCACAGTCGATAGATTTAAACATATGGCTGACAGCTGCACGTGCCCACAAGACAGCTTTCATCATGAAAGCACATGATGATGAATAACATCAGTCTCTGTGTTATAATGGTACCTAACGGTAGCCAGTCAGGTGACAGGTAGGCAGCTCACCAGGCAGATAAAAAGAGTCATTGAAATCGGTTACTTTGTCACTTTGAGGAACGTCGCTTTTAAGTTTCAGATCAACCTGACAGAACTTAATCTCCCAGGCCCTGCATGGACAAGCAGAGCTGCCTGTAGGAATGGAATAATTTCCTGAGGTAAAAGAGCTTTGAACAGAGAATCTACAGAGAGGCAGACCTCCTACAGAGGTCCTAAAGCAGTCGACTCTCCCTCCCTCCCTCCCTACATCCTCCTTTAAAAAGGTTCAATCAAACAAACCATCTCACCTTGAAGTTGTGGATCTTGTCATAGGAGCTCTGCTTCTCGGAGGGGCAGTCTTTCAGGGTGCTGTGCCGTACCAGAGGAGAAGTGGTGATCTGTGGACAGGAAGCCAACAGTTTTAGAGGCTTCCAGAGTAATGTTCTCCTGCTCCCCAACTTGACCCTCAGGGCTAAGGCCAGTAGCTCCTGCCTCTTCCGCTCCCCTCTCTTGGTCTTGTGGACCGTTACATCTCCTGGCCCTATCCCTCCTCCCGGACCCCGGCTCCCTTCCTCCACTTCCATGGCCGCTGCCGTGTGTCTGACTGTGTCCCCCTGTCCTAGTCCGGGCTCCCACAGAGCCTCTGTCTCCTCTGGTGAGCCGTGTGGTGTGTGCTGGAGGACGTAGCGCCCAGCGCTGGGTAACAGACGCCGGCGGCACCTGCCCAACGAGGAGGACACGGCCGCTGTGCTCCACTCCCCTCCTCCCTCTGTTCCTCCTACTCCTCTTCCTGCTGGGACCCAGGATGGTACAGACTGACAGTCAGGATGGGGGCGGCTCTGCATCTGATCTGAGCTCCAGCTCCAGTTCAAGGAGAAAGAAGCAGAGAGCAGCCAGCAGCAGTGGGCGGCCCCAGGGCAGGAGTGTGCCTCACACAATGGCTCTCATTCACACACACCCAATAGGAGAGAGACAAGTCCGGGGGGAGGGTCCCTTGGTTGGTGGGGAGGGGCTAGGAGGAGAGTCCCTTGGTTGGTGGGGAGGGGCTAGGTGGGTGTGTGGGGTTAGAGTGAGTGTGTGTGGGGTGAGGGGGAGCTGTCAGTACAGCTCAGCAGCAATCTAAAGCAGGATCAATGGCTGCAGTCAAACTCTCTAAAGACACTCACACTCAACTGGAGATAATACTGAACTGAACTGCCAGTAGCCCACGGTAACAAACCCCCCCACCAACAACAGTTACATAACCAAGTCCCCTCCACACAACAGGAGTCCTGGCACTATCCTTCTGGCCCAGAAGAGCCACGACATGCTCCTAGATTCCTTCCAGTCCAGTAGAAACAGATTAGTCAACTACATCTCGACCTTCATGCCTCACAATCCACTGGTGGTCTTCCTCTCCCTGCCTAGACTGCAGCCAGACTACAAACAGACGCTATGACTCCAGCCTGCTCCCACCAATCACTCTGCTCTGCTCTTAAACCCCCAGCAGAACAGCACCCGACCATGGTCATCCATTGGGATTGGCAGGGATTATGGCCATAATCCCCACTCAAGGTGTAATCCCACGGTGGCCAAATCCCTGTCAGGTCCCAGGCAGAGTTCATGGTGGCCATGTCCTGACTCAATGGGGGGCTGTTGCCAAATCTACAGCACTACAACAGATTGAGCGACTCTCCTTCTAAACATCCACTCCCTCTAAAACACCAGGAGGGCCTCATCAGCTCCTCTTGATTAACAATACAATCAAATGGGAAGTAGACAACTCAAACTAGTGGACATTCAGGGTTGCTGACATGAAATGTTGAAATTAGGGACAGCAATGCAGTTAGTCTGTGAAGAGAAAGAATGAGGGAATGTCAGAATTAAACTAGAACAGAGGATTTTGTAGCTGTGATGGAATGATGAAGAGCTGGAAGGGTAGAATAGTTGAGGAAGGGAACGATCCTAAGGGAGAGAGAAATATATGCTTGAAGCTCACTCAGCTCAGAGACAAAAGCCCTTCAGCTGAAATGAGAGGATAGGCAGCTTTAAAAGGACATAGAAGCCGTTTTAAAAATATGGCTTTGGGCCTCCTGTACACCGTCCAAACTTCAGTAACGTAGACTGAGGACCATGTTGTGCTGTTGTAACAGTATAGCTTCCGTCCCTCTCCTCGCCCCTACCTGGGCTCGAACCAGGGGCCCTCTGCACACAACAACAGCCACTCTCGAAGCATCGTTACCCATCGCGCCACAAACGCCTCTGCAAGGGAAACAACTACTTCAAGGTCTCAGAGCAAGTGACATCACCGATTGAAACGCTATTAGCGCGCACCACCACTAACTAGCTAGCCATTTCACATTGGTTACACTGTAGCTACACTGTAGCTACAGAAGTAATACTCATTTCTACCAGCATGTCAACTGTGCAACTAGATGAGACAATACATTTACTCCACACAGAAACACATACAAAGCTCTCCCTAACCATAACCCTATCCTCATGATTCCTGCTTACAAGCAAAAACAGGAATGACGTGCTCAATAAGGAAGTGGTCCGATGAAGTGGTTGTTAAGCTACAGGACTGTTTCACTAGCATAGACTGGAATGTTATGGGATTCATCAGTCACCGGCTTCATTAATAAGTGTATCAACGACGTTGTCCCCACAGTGCCTGTATGTACATATCCCAACCAGAAGTCATGGATTACAGGTACCATCCGCACTGAAAAGGCTGTCAGAGCAGCTCACAGCACCTGTACATAGGCCATCTATAAATAGCCCATCCAGCTACCTCATCCCCATACTGTATTTTTTTATTTATCTTGCTCCTTTGCACCCCAGTATCTCTACTTGCACATTCAACTTCTGCACATCTACCATTCCAGTGTTTAATTGCTATATTGTAATTACTTCGCCGCCATGGCCTATTTATTGCCTTACCTCCCTTATCCTACCTCATTTGCACAGAGTTTTTCTACTGTATGTTTGTTTATTCCATGTGTAACTCTGTGTTGTTGTATGTGTCGAACTGCTTTGCTTTATCTTGGCCAGGTCGCAGTTGCAAATGAGAACTTGTTCTCAACTAGCCTACCTGGTTAAATAAAGGTGAAATAAACAAATATAAAAAATATTGCTTGTACCCCTGCACATCGACTCAGTACTGGTCCCTTGTGTATATAGCTAAGTTATCGTTACTCATTGTGTATTTATTATTACTTTAATATTATTTATCTTTTATTTCTCTCTGCATTTTTGGTTAGAGTCCGGAAGTATTTCACTGTTTGTCTACACCTGTTGTTTACAAAGCATGTATCTAATACATTTGATTTAAAATGGCTGAACGGGTAACAGTCAGGACAGGAGAAGCTGTTTGTCACCGAGATAGACATCCTATCAAAGGACAGGAGAAGCTGTTTGTCACCGAGAAAGACATCCTATCAAAGGACAGGAGAAGCTGTTTGTCACCGAGAAAGACATCCTATCAAAGGACAGGAGAAGCTGTTTGTCACCGAGAAAGACATCCTATCAAAGACCAGGAGGAGGATCTAAACTAGACGGGGCAGAGAGAAGAGTAAGGGATCTGGAGGAAGAGGGACAGGTGGATGAAAAAAATGTATGACACAGAAAAAGAAATGGGGAGAGGAGGAGGGAGGGGGTATACAGTACGTATTGAGAGAGAGAGAGCGTGTGTGTGACGGTTATGGTCTTTTTCCCCAAGAGGCAGATGGCTTCTTGTCTCAGAGAAGAGTTTGGAATAAAATACATTTTAAAAAAGGCCCTGGTTTCTTTTCAGCAGCCAGGCTCTGTAATTCACTGTGTGGGTGCAGCTGAGCAGACACAGTGGGGAGAACAGAGGATCATGGGAAAATAGAAAATAACACTAGTGTCTTTCTTTCTGTAAGGTCAGATAACCGTCCAAACAAAAACACACCATCTCATACAATTCCATCCAAACATAGACGTGAATGGGGATGTAGTCAGTGATAAAATCAGTTTTACTATTCAGAAAGTGTAGTGAAAGGAAAACGTACAGTGCCAATTAAAACAGGCCTGCCTGTGTCTGGAAGTATGACAGATCAACATTGAAAGCCTTCTTCCTTTTACAAAGTATGTAGCTACTGTATAAAATCTTTATAGTAGTAGCTCAATTATTTCCCAACGCCATCTTTATAGATCATGTTGTTTCCAACAGACTAACAGGTAGCTCAAGGACGAGGTCATTAAACTTCCAAAAACAAACAAACTACTATAACGTCATAATAAAATCCAAGCAGGCTAACCTCACATTATAGAACTAGGACCAGAACATGGACTAGAAATGCAGTGATCACCTTCCAATCCCCACCAGCACCAGTTACATTAAACCAGTGATGGGTCTCAAACGGCTCCCTATTCCCTGCACAGTGCACTTCTTTTGACCAGAGCCCTGAGGGACCAGAGGGTATAGGGTGCCATTTGGGAAGCTGTTGTTATAGGAGGAAACTGGCAGGAGTTTGGCCACTGTGGCAACTCCCAGCACAAGTACACAGACACATTGAGCCGTGTGAACCGAGGAGGCTGACACACAGCAGGTCACCAGACAGGTTGAGTGAGTCTCCTCCCCCCCTCCGGGAGGAATGTACACACACACACCTGGATGAGGATTTACAAGAGAGAGTAAAGACAGCATGTGAGGGAGTATGTTTACTGTAGCTACTGTGTCTGAAAACACAGGCTGATACTGGACAGAGTATTATAGTACACTGTTAACTAAAGTCAGTAAAGATACAGGCTGATACTGGACAGAGTATTATAGTACACTTAACTAAAGTCAGTAAAGATACAGCCTGATACTGGACAGAGTATTATAGTACACTTAACTAAAGTCAGTAAAGATACAGGCTGATACTGGACAGAGTATTATAGTACACTGTTAACTAAAGTCAGTAAAGATACAGGCTGATACTGGACAGAGTATTATAGTACAGTGTTAACTAAAGTCAGTAAAGATACAGGCTGATACTGGACAGAGTATTATAGTACACTGTTAACTAAAGTCAGTAAAGATACAGGCTGATACTGGACAGAGTATTATAGTACACTGTTAACTAAAGTCAGTAAAGATACAGGCTGATACTGGACAGAGTATTATAGTACAGTGTTAACTAAAGTCAGTAAAGATACAGGCTGATACTGGACAGAGTATTATAGTACACTGTTAACTAAAGTCAGTAAAGATACAGGCTGATACTGGACAGAGTATTATAGTACAGTGTTAACTAAAGTCAGTAAAGATACAGGCTGATACTGGACAGAGTATTATAGTACACTGTTAACTAAAGTCAGTAAAGATACAGGCTGATACTGGACAGAGTATTATAGTACAGTGTTAACTAAAGTCAGTAAAGATACAGGCTGATACTGGACAGAGTATTATAGTACACTGTTAACTAAAGTCAGTAAAGATACAGGCTGATACTGGACAGAGTATTATAGTACAGTGTTAACTAACGTCAGTAAAGATACAGGCTGATACTGGACAGAGTATTATAGTACACTGTTAACTAAAGTCAGTAAAGATACAGGCTGATACTGGACAGAGTATTATAGTACAGTGTTAACTAACGTCAGTAAAGATACAGGCTGATACTGGACAGAGTATTATAGTACAGTGTTAACTAAAGTCAGTAAAGATACAGGCTGATACTGGACAGAGTATTATAGTACAGTGTTAACTAAAGTCAGTAAAGATACAGACTGATACTGGACAGAGTATTATAGTACAGTGTTAACTAAAGTCAGTAAAGATACAGGCTGATACTGGACAGAGTATTATAGTACAGTGTTAACTAAAGTCAGTAAAGATACAGGCTGATACAGGCTGATACTGGACAGAGTATTATAGTACAGTGTTAACTAAAGTCAGTAAAGATACAGGCTGATACTGGACAGAGTATTATAGTACACTTAACTAAAGTCAGTAAAGATACAGGCTGATACTGGACAGAGTATTATAGTACAGTGTTAACTAAAGTCAGTAAAGATACAGGCTGATACTGGGCAGAGTATTATAGTACACTGTTAACTAAAGTCAGTAAAGATACAGGCTGATACTGGACAGAGTATTATAGTACACTGTTAACTAAAGTCAGTAAAGATACAGGCTGATACTGGACAGAGTATTATAGTACACTTAACTAAAGTCAGTAAAGATACAGGCTGATACTGGACAGAGTATTATAGTACACTTAACTAAAGTCAGTAAAGATACAGCCTGATACTGGACAGAGTATTATAGTACACTTAACTAAAGTCAGTAAAGATACAGGCTGATACTGGACAGAGTATTATAGTACACTGTTAACTAAAGTCAGTAAAGATACAGGCTGATACTGGACAGAGTATTATAGTACAGTGTTAACTAAAGTCAGTAAAGATACAGGCTGATACTGGACAGAGTATTATAGTACACTGTTAACTAAAGTCAGTAAAGATACAGGCTGATACTGGACAGAGTATTATAGTACACTGTTAACTAAAGTCAGTAAAGATACAGGCTGATACTGGACAGAGTATTATAGTACAGTGTTAACTAAAGTCAGTAAAGATACAGGCTGATACTGGACAGAGTATTATAGTACACTGTTAACTAAAGTCAGTAAAGATACAGGCTGATACTGGACAGAGTATTATAGTACAGTGTTAACTAAAGTCAGTAAAGATACAGGCTGATACTGGACAGAGTATTATAGTACACTGTTAACTAAAGTCAGTAAAGATACAGGCTGATACTGGACAGAGTATTATAGTACAGTGTTAACTAACGTCAGTAAAGATACAGGCTGATACTGGACAGAGTATTATACTACACTGTTAACTAAAGTCAGTAAAGATACAGGCTGATACTGGACAGAGTATTATAGTACAGTGTTAACTAACATCAGTAAAGATACAGGCTGATACTGGACAGAGTATTATAGTACAGTGTTAACTAAAGTCAGTAAAGATACAGGCTGATACTGGACAGAGTATTATAGTACAGTGTTAACTAAAGTCAGTAAAGATACAGACTGATACTGGACAGAGTATTATAGTACAGTGTTAACTAAAGTCAGTAAAGATACAGGCTGATACTGGACAGAGTATTATAGTACAGTGTTAACTAAAGTCAGTAAAGATACAGGCTGATACAGGCTGATACTGGACAGAGTATTATAGTACAGTGTTAACTAAAGTCAGTAAAGATACAGGCTGATACTGGACAGAGTATTATAGTACACTGTTAACTAAAGTCAGTAAAGATACAGGCTGATACAGGCTGATACTGGACAGAGTATTATAGTACAGTGTTAACTAAAGTCAGTAAAGATACAGGCTGATACTGGACAGAGTATTATAGTACACTGTTAACTAAAGTCAGTAAAGATACAGGCTGATACTGGACAGAGTATTATAGTACACTGTTAACTAAAGTCAGTAAAGATACAGGCTGATACTGGACAGAGTATTATAGTACACTTAACTAAAGTCAGTAAAGATACAGGCTGATACTGGACAGAGTATTATAGTACAGTGTTAACTAAAGTCAGTAAAGATACAGACTGATACTGGACAGAGTATTATAGTACAGTGTTAACTAAAGTCAGTAAAGATACAGGCTGATACTGGACAGAGTATTATAGTACAGTGTTAACTAAAGTCAGTAAAGATACAGACTGATACTGGACAGAGTATTATAGTACACTGTTAACTAAAGTCAGTAAAGATACAGGCTGATACAGGCTGATACTGGACAGAGTATTATAGTACAGTGTTAACTAAAGTCAGTAAAGATACAGGCTGATACAGGCTGATACTGGACAGAGTATTATAGTACAGTGTTAACTAAAGTCAGTAAAGATACAGGCTGATACTGGACAGAGTATTATAGTACAGTGTTAACTAAAGTCAGTAAAGATACAGACTGATACTGGACAGAGTATTATAGTACACTGTTAACTAAAGTCAGTAAAGATACAGGCTGATACTGGACAGAGTATTATAGTACAGTGTTAACTAAAGTCAGTAAAGATACAGACTGATACTGGACAGAGTATTATAGTACACTGTTAACTAACGTCAGTAAAGATACAGGCTGATACTGGACAGAGTATTATAGTACAGTGTTAACTAACGTCAGTAAAGATACAGGCTGATACTGGACAGAGTATTATAGTACACTGTTAACTAAAGTCAGTAAAGATACAGGCTGATACAGGCTGATACTGGACAGAGTATTATAGTACACTGTTAACTAAAGTCAGTAAAGATACAGGCTGATACTGGACAGAGTATTATAGTACACTGTTAACTAAAGTCAGTAAAGATACAGGCTGATACTGGGCAGAGTATTATAGTACAGTGTTAACTAAAGTCAGTAAAGATACAGGCTGATACTGGACAGAGTATTATAGTACAGTGTTAACTAAAGTCAGTAAAGATACAGGCTGATACTGGACAGAGTATTATAGTACACTGTTAACTAAAGTCAGTAAAGATACAGGCTGATACTGGGCAGAGTATTATAGTACAGTGTTAACTAAAGTCAGTAAAGATACAGGCTGATACTGGACAGAGTATTATAGTACAGTGTTAACTAAAGTCAGTAAAGATACAGGCCATTAGAACAAGCCTGGCTCCACTCCATAGGGACATACGCTACATCCCAAATGGCAACCTATTCCCTACTTAGTACATTACTTTTGACCAGAGCCCTATAGGACCTGGTCAAAAGTTGTACACTATAAAGGGGATAGGGTGTAATTTAGGACGCAGAAGAGAGGAAACAGGAGGACTGCACTTTGACCTCCCGCTTTTTTTGGGACATGACAGACTGGCAGGTGTTTGTCCAACACTGAAAGCCTAAAATCAGGAGACCTGTCATTGGCCCAACTCGTCATGTTTTCCAAGACTGCATCCCAAATGGCACCTCTTTAGTGCTCTACTTTTGATCAGGACCCATAGGGCTCTGGTCAAAAGTAGAGCATTGTATAGGGAATAGGGTGCCATTTGGGACATAACCCAAGCTTGACAGATTGAAGTGTGACACTCAAAACAACAAATTTTTACAGACACACTGACATTACTGACTGACAGGCTGGCAGTCTGATGTCAAAACTCAAAACATGCTCTAGATATCCACTCACGTCTGCTGGGAACCCCCCCCCCCCCCCCCAATACTATACAAGGTCAGACAGTCTGTATTTGACCAGACCAAATAGCCTAGAATATGTACTTTCTGTATATCAGGTCCTGTATGTTTTCTAACATAAATACACACACTGCTATGGAGGATCCTCCTGGAGGAGTTTAGTGTTAAGGATTCATCTCTGAACGTGTTGGAATCCGTCAGAGTCCATGAACTACTGACCAAGTTAAGAGCCTGCAGGGATAGAGCTGCCTCCTGCAGTAAGGGCTTAAGGCTCTCTGTCCCCTTCACTCTAACTCTAGTGGACAGACAGTGACATGAATAGCACAGTGCTGGTAGGTGTTGGAAAGGAGCAGAGAGGAAACGGACGCCTTGCAACGCCACTGACTCAGGCAGGACTGCCTTGTTGCTGTCAGACGACTGATGGAGACCCATGTGCGTCCCAAATGGCACCCTATTCCCCATATAGGGCATTACTTTTACCAGGGCAAAGGTAGTGCACTACATAGGAAATATAGTGACATTTGGGAGGGACACAACCTTAATGCTGTTTATCAGAACAAAATGATTTGTTCAATATTCCAAGAAGCACCAGGGGTGTGTGGCTTGTATGAGAGGAACATAACGTCAAGACATCTTCACCCAACCAAACATGGATGAAGGAAAGGCTTTGTGATTTTACCATGTTTAAAAGTCAAAGACTGAAGAAAGATAACATTTCCAATCACAGCTAAGTGTGAAATGTGCTGTTGATATGCTATGGCTTGGTCCGGTTGCCACCTAGTGGTGAGATGTGGGAATTGCTAACACCCTAGACCGACACAGTAGAATGAAAGCATTTCGCTAATATAATGAGTCACAGACAGTCAATATCCTTCAGCAGTTAGTTGATGAGAACAAATGGTGTGAAATGTGTGATTCATCTATAGCCCTAGAACAGTGTCTGTCTGACATAGAATAACATCCCAGTCCTGTTGGTCATCATGACCTTTAATGAGAAGTGATGTCAGGAAGGAAACACCCCCCTGCAGAGACAATGTGTCTCTCTCTCATGAGAAACGGTTACATAATGAAAAACTCCATCCTTACTGCAGATGCTGATAGAGTAGAAGGTAATGAACATGTTTTAGGGACAGGAGTTTTTCCAGACCGTGTGGCGAGACCAGGAAAAACTCTGGTCTGTTACAGTCCATAGCTAAGGCCCAGAGTTGTTCCTGTTCAGGTCAGAACTATAGTTAGGAAACACAACAGTAGTAGATGTATCACATTAATACATAGTTAACCTGGTGCTATGGGAGAGAACCACCACCATTCCCAATGTCACCATCCACACCACCCCAACATCCCCAATGTCACCATCCACACCACCCCAACATCCCCAATGTCACCGCCACCGCCGCCACCCCCAATGTCGTCGCCGCCACCACCCCCAATGTCGTCGCCACCCCCAATGTCGTCGCCGCCGCCACTCACCAATGTCGTCGCCGCCGCCACTCACCAATGTCGTCGCCGCCGCCACTCACCAATGTCGTCGCCGCCGCCACTCACCAATGTCGTCACCGCCACTCACCAATGTCGTCACCGCCACTCACCAATGTCGTCACCGCCACTCACCAATGTCGTCACCGCCACTCACCAATGTCGTCACCGCCACTCACCAATGTCGTCACCGCCACTCACCAATGTCGTCACCGCCACTCACCATCCCCATCAATGTCATCACTAAAGTAACTTTTCATAGCACTTAGTTACATAAAGTCAAAGCGATGTACTGTAGTATCTCACCTTACTGTCCTCTCTTTGGAAGGTGACCCTACGGGGTTCAGTGCGTCCCCGGCTCAGCCGGTGCCCCATCTTGTCCTTCAGCAGGGATGTGTAGCCCAGGTGTTCATAGATGGGGTTGGTGGTCATCTTGGCGATGTACTCTGCTGCCTTGGTCTCGATGTACAGGGTGATGAGGCCATCCGTCACCAGGTCATGGACCGTCTCAAAGCGCTTCTCCCCCACAAAGTGCTTCCCGTCATAGAACAGTCTGTAGTTCAGGGTCTGGTGCCCAAACCTGGGGAGAGGGAGGTAGAGTGAGTGGGTGGGTGGGGAGAGCGTTTTTGACACGGTGTGTATATTTAGTAAGTAAATGTGTGTGTGTACTGTGTACAGTACCTTAAGGCCAAGGTGTGTGTCCCTGGCTGTCTCTGGCTCTCTCTGACGAGGTAAGCCCCGTCTGCTCCTCCCAGTAGCTCATCTGCACACTCTCTCGATAGCATGCCATGGAACCTTGAGAGAGCCACAAGTCTCCTGTCAATGCCGCCACAAGTCTCCTGTCAATGCTGTGGCCTTGTCTACGGACCTTGATGTCTCTGTCCCTGTCCTTCTGGATTTAACACTCAATTATCCCCATCCTCTTGCACACACAGGGACACACAGACCTTCAACACCCTAAGCACATGTAAAGCTTGACGTTAATGATAAATCACACAGCTAGAGCCAGCCTCCCCAGCAGCTGTATTAGAACATGGATGAAAAATCAAAGTAAGTCCCACTACTCACTCTCTGCCGTAATATTTGGGTCTGGTCTCCATCTGTAAATCCAGAGGAGAGAGACAAGATACATTGGCTGACAGAGACATAGTCAGTTGAAAGGTCACTTCAATGGCTTGGCCAAGAGATCTAACAACCTGTTTAGATTGAAGGATAAACGTTTCATAAAGGATGTCTGTGTCTCTCTGCCAATCCTATTTAATTTCAATTTAAGGAGCTTTATTGGCATGGGAAACATATATTTACATTGCCAAAGCAAGTGAAATAAACAAAATGTACAGTAAACATTACACTCACAAAAGTAAAAGAATTAAGATTTCAAATGGTATATTAAGTATATATACACAGTGTTGTAATGATGTGCAAATAGTTAATGTACAAAAGGAAAATAAATATAGGTTGTATTTACAATGGTGTTTGTTCTTCACTGGTTGCCCTTTTCTTGTTGCAACAGGTCACAAATCTTGCTGCTGTGATGGAACAATGTGGTATTTCACCCAGTAGATATGGGAGTTTATCAAAATTGGATTTGTTTTCGAATTCGTTGTGAGTTTGTGTAATCTGAGGGAAATGTGTGTCTCTAATATGGTCATACATTTGGCAGGAGGTTAGGAAGTGCAGCTCAGTTTCCACCTCATTTTGTGGGCAGTGTGCACATAGCCTGTCTTCTCTTGAGATCCAGGTTAGGTATTCTGCCACTGTGTACTCTCTGTTTAGGGCCAAATAGCATTCTAGTTTTCTCTGTGTGACTCTCCCTCTCTCATCCTGCCAATTGCCTGACCTCTTTACCATTCGGTGTCAGATTAGAGATAAGAAAACGACAATGTGGTAAATGATTAGTTTATCAGTATGTTGGTTACATTATCACAACAGATCAGGCATCCGATCACAGAATACTGTAGTCTATATGGTTGCCTCGCTGATGATTCTGAGACACTTTGAGAGAAGGGTAGACAATGGGGGTGTAGCTTAATGTTTAAAGAGGTACAGTGCTGACCTCCTGAGGGCAGGTCATCCTCTTGGGCCGAGGAGCTTCCTGCTGGAGCCGGTACACTGTTAGAGACAAACATGGACTGTCAGGTAAAAAGCATAGTATTGAGTATTAGAACGGCTGCACTGCTGAGGCCACGATATGTCCGCTGTGAGAGAGTTACACAGCCTTAAGGGAGCAACACAGTCTACGGACACTGAGGCCACGATATGTCCGCGTCCAGAGAGTTACACAGCCTTAAGGGAGCAACACAGTCTACGGACACTGAGGCCACGATATGTCCGCTGTGAGAGAGTTACACAGCCTTAAGGGAGCAACAGAGTCTACGGACACTGAGGCCACGATATGTCCGCGTCCAGAGAGTTACACAGCCTTAAGGGAGCAACACAGTCTACGGACACTGAGGCCACGATATGTCCGCTTCCAGAGAGTTACACAGCCTTAAGGGAGCAACACAGTCTACGGACACTGAGGCCACGATATGTCCGCTTCCAGAGAGTTACACAGCCTTAAGGGAGCAACACAGTCTACGGACACTGAGGCCACGATATGTCCGCGTCCAGAGAGTTACACAGCCTTAAGGGAGCAACACAGTCTACGGACACTGAGGCCACGATATGTCCGCTTCCAGAGAGTTACACAGCCTTAAGGGAGCAACACAGTCTACGGACACTGAGGCCACGATATGTCCGCGTCCAGAGAGTTACACAGCCTTAAGGGAGCAACACAGTCTACGGACACTGAGGCCACGATATGTCCGCTGTGAGAGAGTTACACAGCCTTAAGGGAGCAACACAGTCTACGGACACTGAGGCCACGATATGTCCGCTTCCAGAGAGTTACACAGCCTTAAGGGCGCAACACAGTCTACGGACACTGAGGCCACGATATGTCCGCTTCCAGAGAGTTACACAGCCTTAAGGGAGCAACACAGTCTACGGACACTGAGGCCACGATATGTCCGCGTCCAGAGAGTTACACAGCCTTAAGGGAGCAACACAGTCTACGGACACTGAGGCCACGATATGTCCGCTTCCAGAGAGTTACACAGCCTTAAGGGAGCAACACAGTCTACGGACACTGAGGCCACGATATGTCCGCGTCCAGAGAGTTACACAGCCTTAAGGGAGCAACACAGTCTACGGACACTGAGGCCACGATATGTCCGCTGTGAGAGAGTTACACAGCCTTAAGGGAGCAACACAGTCTACGGACACTGAGGCCACGATATGTCCGCTTCCAGAGAGTTACACAGCCTTAAGGGCGCAACACAGTCTACGGACACTGAGGCCACGATATGTCCGCTGTGAGAGAGTTACACAGCCGTAAGGGAGCAACACAGTCTACGGACACTGAGGCCACGATATGTCCGCTGTGAGAGAGTTACACAGCCTTAAGGGAGCAACACAGTCTACGGACACTGAGGCCACGATATGTCCGCTTCCAGAGAGTTACACAGCCTTAAGGGAGCAACACAGTCTACGGACACTGAGCCGACGGTGGTCCGTTTCGCGTCGAGTTCCAAAAATTCAGACGAACAAAGACTACGTAGACAGCAACACAAACGGACCTCCTTCAGCTCTGTTTACGTAGACTGTAGACCGCTTCACACACACACACACGGAGACAGTAATTCATGCATTATTTCCCTATGGGACAATAAAGTTTAGTAACGTATTCATTCATGCACTGTATGGGGTCATCAGCTGGACATACAGTACCACTACAGTACAGCCATCCCCAATGTATTCATCTCCTTTAAGTCCCATTTTCACTCCACAGCTACCAGGCCGGTCCAGCTTATTCTTCTCAAATTTGGTGCACAAATTTGTTTACATCCCTGTGAGTGAGCATTCCTCCTTTGCCAAGATAATCCAACCACTTGACAAGTTACTGGCCTTGCGATATATGTTCAAGCAGATGTCTAATCATTTGAGTTACACAATTATTAATAACGCCCCAATGCACTCCTCTTGCAGCTCCCTCTGTCACATGCTACATGTTCAACACTATTCTTAACCATGGAACATGTTTGTGTGCAGTGTTCCCAGCAGGACTTGAGAGTGGCACTAGATTGAGGAGTTAAAACTGTCCATTAGGAAGTTAGAAGGTTATAGTTGCTCTAATATTGGACATGCAGCATATGGCCACTGACAGTATGATTCAAAGATGGCTGGCTCACTATTAGCCCAACTCAGAGCAAAGTCAACAAGGAACAGTAGGAACACCAGGAGCTGTTAGCTAAGTCGAAGATAACCACACGCTAATGTCTCTCAGTGGTTTATATGACAGGTCCCATACATCACCAAACCCTCTGTGTGAATGTCAATGGATATTTCACAGAGGGAGACATCCCAAATGGCACTCTATTCCCTATGCAGTGCACTACTTTAGATCAGGGCCCATAGTGTACTAACTAGAGAATAAGGTGCCATTTGGGACATAACTGTAGTCTAGGGCCTTAGTGCAGGATACGAACAGTGGCTATTAAATCTTAGTACTGGGACACAATGGGGAGACACAGTATGCATCCCAAAAGTCCCCCTATACCCCTACATAGTGCACTACATTTGACCAGAGCCAAGTACTACAGTAAATAGGGTTTAATTCGGGACGCAGGCAGAGTAGCACAGTAACACATGCAGCAGCAGCACTGAGCCAAGCTGCCATCATGGATGAAGTGTACTTAAAGACTGAGTGCTCAGTGTAAATCAGTGAAACTGTTGAAAATGGAATGGAGAAAATCTATCTACGGTTAAGCCTGCCACAGTATAACATATCATAGCTGAGCTGGGGACACTAGGCCTATTGTCTGTAATGTACATATTCTAAGGGCATTACTGTAGACAAAGATTATACTATACTCATGTGATGCAATAAGAATGTGCATGACACTAAGTGCGTGTACCAAATGACACCATATTTCCTACATAGTGCACTACTTTTATAAACACAGCTTTATTGGTGAAGAACACAAAATTATACATGTTTACATATTTAGTGCAAAAGTAATGCTTTAAATAGGGAACAGGGTGCCATTTGAGAACGCATCCTAAGAATGTTGGACGATACAGGATTAGAAGAGACAGACAGTCTTTGCCGAAAACTCTTTCCTCATTGTGATGAACACAGCATTGGGAGTAGTGCCGTTTCCTCATTGTAATGTAACACAGCATTGGGAGTAGTGCCGTTTCCTCATTGTAATGTAACACAGCATTGGGAGTAGTGCCGTTTCCTCATTGTAATGTAACACAGCATTGGGAGTAGTGCCGTTTCCTCATTGTAATGTAACACAGCATTGGGAGTAGTGCCGTTTCCTCATTGTAATGTAACACAGCATTGGGAGTAGTGCCGTTTCCTCATTGTAATGTAACACAGCATTGGGAGTAGTGCCGTTTCCTCATTGTCATGTAACACAGCATTGGGAGTAGTGCCGTTTCCTCATTGTCATGTAACACAGCATTGGGAGTAGTGCCGTTTCCTCATTGTCATGTAACACAGCATTGGGAGTAGTGCCGTTTCCTCATTGTCATGTAACACAGCATTGGGAGTAGTGCCGTTTCCTCATTGTCATGTAACAGCATTGGGAGTAGTGCCGTTTCCTCATTGTAATGTAACACAGCATTGGGAGTAGTGCCGTTTCCTCATTGTCATGTAAAACAGCATTGGGAGTAGTGCTGTTTCCTCATTGTCATGTAACAGCATTGGGAGTAGTGCCGTTTCCCCATTGTAATGTAACACAGCATTGGGAGTAGTGCTGTTTCCTCATTGTCATGTAACAGCATTGGGAGTAGTGCCGTTTCCTCATTGTGATGTAACAGCATTGGGAGTAGTGCCGTTTCCTCATTGTAATGTAACAGCATTGGGAGTAGTGCCGTTTCCTCATTGTCATGTAACAGCATTGGGAGTAGTGCCGTTTCCTCATTGTAATGTAACACAGCATTGGGAGTAGTGCCGTTTCCTCATTGTAATGTAACACAGCATTGGGAGTAGTGCCGTTTCCTCATTGTCATGTAACAGCATTGGGAGTAGTGTAACAGGTTAAGTCTCTGTACTGAATCTTCCCCACAACAGACTTTCCATGCGGGAGCAGGCAGACTCCTGACTGTGAGTTTGTTTTAGTCAGGACAACTCACGTCAACCAGCAAGACCTGGACGTCTTCCACGGACACACACAGGCTGTCTTCCACGAACATGAAGACATAGTGAGCTCCAGCGGAGGCTGCTGAGGGAGAACAGCTCATAATAATGGCTGGAATGGAGTGAATGGTATTTTTTTTATTTTTTTATTTCACCTTTATTTAACCAGGTAGGCAAATTGAGAACACGTTCTCATTTACAATTGCGACCTGGCCAAGATAAAGGAAAGCAGTTCGACACAAACAACAACACAGAGTTACACATGGAGTAAAACAAACATACAGTCAATAATACAGTGAAAAATAAGTCTATATACAATGTGAGCAAGTGAGGTGAGATAAGGGAGGTGAAGGCAAACAAAATATATATATAAATAAAAATATAAAAAAAGGCCATGGTGGCAAAGTAAATACAATATAGCAAGTAAAAAACACTGGAATGGTTGGTTTGCAGTGGAAGAAAGTGCAAAGTAGAGATAGAAATAATGGGGTGCAAAGGAGCAAAATAAATAAATAAATAAATACAGTAGGTAAAGAGGTAGTTGTTTGGGCTAAATTATAGATGGGCTATGTACAGGTGCAGTAATCTATGAGCTGCTCTGACAGCTGGTGCTTAAAGCTAGTGAGGGAGATAAGTATTTCCAGTATCATGAACATGGTTATGTATGACACCATTCCATTCCAGATATTAAACAGAGCCGTCCTCCCCTCAGCAGCCTCCACTGGTGAGCTCTAAAAATATCTCAGCAAGTGTTAGACTGGAGAAGAGAGAGAGAAGTAACAGGAAGCTGTGCTGAAGCATGGCGCGTCCCAAGAAGCCTTACTGTACACACTAACTGTAACAGATTCAAGTATTTCTGCTTTAATATCCTTCACATATAAAAGTCCTTTGTAGTGACATGCAGCAGCCTGGCGGCCATGATGACTAGGCTTCTAACGTTCCACATTCCTCATCGACAACCAATGACTTTACAGTGGATAAACAGTACTTTAGATACTTACAGTAAGACTTCCATATGGGCGGTTGGTAATCCTCAGGATCTGAAACGACAACACAGGAGGAGGGTCAGAGAGAAAGACAGACAGACAGACAGACAAAGAGAGATAGATAGAGACAGACTCCCATATCCATTGGGTGAAATACCAGTGTGCCATCACAGCAGCAAGATTTGAGACCTGTTGTCACAAGAAAAGGGCAACCAGTGAAGAACAAACACCATTGTAAATACAACCTATATTTATGATTTATTTATTTTCCCTTTCGTACTTTAACTATTTGCACATCATGGTGTATATATACACACACATATTACATTTGAAATGTCTTTATTCTTTTGGAAATTCTGTAAGTGTCTTGTTTACTGTTAATATAAAAAAGTATCTATTTCACTTGCGTTGGCAAACATGTTTCCCATGCCAATAAAGCCCTTAAATCGGACAGACAGACAGACAGACAGACAGACAGAGACAGACAGACAGACAGACAGACAGACAGACAGACAGACAGACAGACAGACAGACAGACAGAGTTCAGAACTAGACAGAAGGGAGTTAAAGTGGTTAGACAACAGGCAAATAGAACCGTTTTATTCTTTCTTGGGTGAACTGTCTGTCTCTCTGCGTCCCAGTTCCATTCACTCTGAATGGGTTATGAACTCATCACCATGGTTATTTCAGGGTTGTTTACGTCTCAGTCTAGTTATTCTGCTAGACTAGCATAATTATACACAGGGTTTATTCACACTGTGAAGCCTCTTGAGATATTCACACTGAGCAATGAGTAGAGTTTTATTCAGTCTCCCTGCTTCAAGGAACATCAGTACATGTCCACCTTATTATTTTAGTTAACAGGCTGTGTCCCAATGGCACCCTATTCCCTACATAGTGCACTACTTTTGACCAAAAGCACTATGTAGGGAATAGGGTACGATTTGGGATGCTGCCAAGGTTGCCACACAACAGATCTATAGCACCTGGTGCAGCCCAGGGATATGTCCCTTCTTCACAGATAGATCCATCTTTATAAACACCAGGCAAGCATTATGCCATGATGATGATACACACTATTCATTACCCAAGAAGGGCAACACAAATTAGAACATGTGGAAATGCAATTTCCAGCCCAATACCCATGGGATCTGCTGTAACCTAAGGGGAAAAGTGCTACTTTAATTGCATGGACGGTTGAGGTTTGTGTTTAGTGAAGGAAAATGTAACCACAAT
The DNA here is from genome assembly GCF_016432855.1 of Salvelinus namaycush. Lineage (NCBI taxonomy): Eukaryota > Metazoa > Chordata > Actinopteri > Salmoniformes > Salmonidae > Salvelinus > Salvelinus namaycush. The sequence continues at coordinate 238,785 of NW_024058831.1, forward strand.
TTCTTACTCCTTGTACTCTGTCATCATGCCCACCGTGTTCCCTTGGTAACTCATACGTTGGTACAACTTCCTCCTGCATAATATACTACCTACTATATGCACCATAAGTACCTTGACATAGTCATGTACTGTTACAGTATACAAGCATATCTAATGAATTAGTATGGCTATACTATGGATCTAGGCTGGCAAGGCTGTGCATGACAACTAATCCAGAAACGTAGAAACCTACTGTAGTGTCCTCTGCTACCTTACAGACACGTAGTCAGGTATCATTGTGTAAATGTAGCTTGTAATACTGCAGCAGGTAGAATGATGGAACGTGTCCTTAATGCATCACAACACATCTCTACTGTTCCCGGTGGAAGGATCTCACTGACAGCTGGAGTAACTGCATGTGTGAACAATGAATCACATTAAAAAGGTGAAAGACACACAGAGTTCATTTAAAAAGACCCAGGGACATCTATCTAGGGGTCAATATGCTGTCCCCCCCAGGGGACGGACTGGATGCTAACTACCCTGTGGCTTCCACAGGCCCACCTGAGAGAGTCAAGAAGACCCAGGGACATCTATCTAGGGGTCAATATGCTGTCCCCCCCAGGGGACGGACTGGATGCTAACTACCCTGTGGCTCCCACAGGCCCACCTGAGAGGGTCAAGAATAGCCAGGGACATCTATCTAGGGGTCAATATGCTGTCCCCCCCAGGGGACAGGCTGCATGCTAACTACCCTATGGCTTCCACAGGCCCACCTGAGAGAGTCAAGAAGACCCAGGGACATCTATCTAGGGGTCAATATGCTGTTCCCCCCAGGGTACAGGCTGCATGCTAACTACCCTGTGGCTTCCACAGGCCCACCTGAGAGGGTCAAGAATAGCCAGGGACATCTATCTAGGGGTCAATATGCTGTCCCCCCCAGGGGACGGACTGGATGCTAACTACCCTGTGGCTTCCACAGGCCCACCTGAGAGGGTCAAGAATAGCCAGGGACATCTATCTAGGGGTCAATATGCTGTCCCCCCCAGGGGACAGGCTGCATGCTAACTACCCTGTGGCTTCCACAGGCCCACCTGAGAGGGTCAAGAATAGCCAGGGACATCTATCTAGGGGTCAATATGCTGTTCCCCCCCGCCCCAGGGGACAGGCTGCATGCTAACTACCCTGTGGCTTCCACAGGCCCACCTGAGAGAGTCAAGAAGAGCCAGGTGTGCATGGAGGGGTGTGTCATTGTGCTCTCTCACTCTCAGTAGTGAACTATATTTATAGTCAACAACTCACTGGCAGACCAAACCTGCCTACTGTCATTGTCTGGAACCAACCAGACAATGACCGTCACAGTAAGTTTAGTCTGAGTGAGTAACTGGTCCACTGGATCCCCACGTCAACCACACTGAATGTTTTGTTGTCATCATTGGCAATTTCCATACATTGTTCAGTGTGGGACCCAAGTGGCACCCTGTTCCCATGAAGCTAGGGTTATGGTTGAACCAGGATGTGGACATGAAGCTAGGGTTATGGTTGAACCAGGATGTGGACATGAAGCTAGGGTTATGGTTGAACCAGGATGTGGACATGAAGCTAGGGTTATGGTTGAACCAGGATGTGGACTTGAAGCTAGGGTTATGGTTGAACCAGGATGTGGACATGAAGCTAGGGTTATGGTTGAACCAGGATGTGGACATGAAGCTAGGGTTATGGTTGAACCAGGATGTGGACATGAAGCTAGGGTTATGGTTGAACCAGGATGTGGTCATGAAGCTAGGGTTATGGTTGAACCAGGATGTGGTCATGAAGCTAGGGTTATGGTTGAACCAGGATGTGGTCATGAAGCTAGGGTTATGGTTGAACCAGGATGTGGACATGAAGCTAGGGTTATGGTTGAACCATGATGTGGTCATGAAGCTAGGGTTATGGTTGAACCAGGATGTGGACATGAAGCTAGGGTTATGGTTGAACCATGATGTGGTCATGAAGCTAGGGTTATGGTTGTGGATGAGGGTTGAACCAGGATGTGGACATGAAGCTAGGGTTATGGTTGAACCAGGATGTGGACATGAAGCTAGGGTTATGGTTGAACCAGGATGTGGACATGAAGCTAGGGTTATGGTTGAACCAGGATGTGGTCATGAAGCTAGGGTTATGGTTGAACCATGATGTGGTCATGAAGCTAGGGTTATGGTTGAACCAGGATGTGGACATGAAGCTAGGGTTATGGTTGAACCAGGATGTGGACATGAAGCTAGGGTTATGGTTGAACCAGGATGTGGTCATGAAGCTAGGGTTATGGTTGAACCAGGATGTGGACATGAAGCTAGGGTTATGGTTGAACCAGGATGTGGTCATGAAGCTAGGGTTATGGTTGAACCATGATGTGGTCATGAAGCTAGGGTTATGGTTGAACCAGGATGTGGACTTGTAGCTAGGGTTATGGTTGAACCAGGATGTGGACTTGAAGCTAGGGTTATGGTTGAACCAGGATGTGGACATGAAGCTAGGGTTATGGTTGAACCAGGATGTGGACATGAAGCTAGGGTTATGGTTGAACCAGGATGTGGACATGAAGCTAGGGTTATGGTTGAACCAGGATGTGGTCATGAAGCTAGGGTTATGGTTGTGGATGAGGGTTGAACCAGGATGTGGACATGAAGCTAGGGTTATGGTTGAACCAGGATGTGGACTTGAAGCTAGGGTTATGGTTGAACCAGGATGTGGTCATGAAGCTAGGGTTATGGTTGAACCAGGATGTGGACATGAAGCTAGGGTTATGGTTGAACCAGGATGTGGTCATGAAGCTAGGGTTATGGTTGTGGATGGGGGTTGAACCAGGATGTGGTCATGAAGCTAGAGTTAGGGTTGTGGATGGGGGTTGAACCAGGATGTGGTCATGAAGCTAGGGTTAGGGTTGAACCAGGATGTGGTCATGAAGCTAGGGTTATGGTTGAACCATGATGTGGTCATGAAGCTAGGGTTATGGTTGTGGATGAGGGTTGAACCAGGATGTGGACATGAAGCTAGGGTTATGGTTGAACCAGGATGTGGACTTGAAGCTAGGGTTATGGTTGAACCAGGATGTGGTCATGAAGCTAGGGTTATGGTTGAACCAGGATGTGGACATGAAGCTAGGGTTATGGTTGAACCAGGATGTGGTCATGAAGCTAGGGTTATGGTTGTGGATGGGGGTTGAACCAGGATGTGGTCATGAAGCTAGAGTTAGGGTTGTGGATGGGGGTTGAACCAGGATGTGGTCATGAAGCTAGGGTTAGGGTTGAACCAGGATGTGGTCATGAAGCTAGGGTTATGGTTGAACCATGATGTGGTCATGAAGCTAGGGTTATGGTTGTGGATGAGGGTTGAACCAGGATGTGGACATGAAGCTAGGGTTAGGGTTGAACCAGGATGTGGTCATGAAGCTAGGGTTAGGGTTATGGATTAGGGTTAGGGTTGAACCAGGATGTGGACATGAAGCTAGGGTTGGGTATAGGGAACCATTTGGGAAGCAGACATACTGTACTCTGTCTACCGTCCTACATCTGACTGATAAAAACCAAATGCCTTTGTTCAAAAGATCTAGTTTAAGTATCAAATAGCAACCAATTCACTACACTTCCCTTATGGGCCCAGGTATAAAGTAGCACACTAGAGAGAGAATAGGGAGCCATTAGGGAAGTAACCATACTGTATGTCTACAGTGGATGTGTCACAAAGCCTTTGTTCAATAGATCTAGAAACAGCACTCAGAAGAGAGACTTTATGGACAAACTTTCCCCAACTCAAAACCCTGGCACTTCAGAACACGGCTTGATTTATAGAAAATTGACTGGCCTTCCGGCTCCATTTACTAGTGTGGGCAAATTGCTTGGGGGGGGGGGGGGGGGGGGGGTGTATTGTCTACAGAAACTCAGAAGCTTGGTCATTGTGTCTCTGCTCTGGCGAGCAATCAAAATGAAATGATTCTACTGTGGATCATTTGGAGAATGCTCTCTTTTTAATAACTGGTTATTCTGGAAGGGTATTGTCTGGGGGTGTGAGGTCCTTCAGGGCAGGCCCTGAGCTGACGCATACTACTCTAAAGGAGCCCGTCCCCATTAAATGGATGGCATAAGGGCTATGCCACATTTGGCAAAGCACAAGATATAAGGACTTGTTATAACACGCTTAAATAATATGACATGATTGGTGGAGTGTGCTGTATGCGTAGGCCTAAGAAAGGGTTTGAGAAAGCTGAAGAAGATATACTGGTTAGAGACCGAATTTCAAATAGGGAAAGTTGAACTCCTGCAGCCTGTGTGTTGTGGAGGAAGAAGAGAGAGAACACACACAGTAGCTGGAGGGTAAGGGTCGCCCCCTCAGGAGACAGACAGTATATTAATTGTGTTGCCCTCCGTTACCCACCAGTCACTGGAAGAATTTGATAAAATAATTACAGCGGTGTGTGTGTGTGTGTGTTCTCCGGGTGTTTGTTTTGGAAGCAAAGAGAATAAGAGATGAATAAAGATCAAGCTTAGCAAAGATGTTCTCCACTGAGAGGACTTGTGCTCCAGCAAGATTGAACAAAATGTAGATTTCATGTGAGCGGAAAATATTTTAGGTATCTCAGATTGTTCTGGGAATTCTCACATGGAAACTTCATTGGGAGGAAGGATGTTTAATATGCTTTTACATTAGTATCCTCTCCCGCTGGTGTGGAATCACCCTGGAACACGCCTACTCACAGAAAAAGACGCCACGCTCCTCTCAAAATCATCACTATCCATATGGACAGCTAGACCCAACTAAACATATGGCCACACACAGGGATACAGCACAGCCCCTGTAGGGAGACCATCTGTGCATCAAACTGTTCTAAAACAAGCATATCCAGACAGCAAGTAAGTGTGTGTGTGTGTGTGTGTGTGTGTGTGTGTGTGTGTGTTTGCGTGCACAGGTATGCACAGATGTGTGTGCACACAGATGCACACACAGGTATGCACAATCACACGTACAGTGTGTACACAAGTGTGAATAAATGTGTGTGTGTGTGTGTGCGCACGCTGAGAGTCTTAGTGTGTTGTGAAATCTGTTATGAATGTGTTGTAAGGTTTTTAAATTGTATAACTGCCTTAATTTTTCTGGGCCCCAGGAAGAGTAGCTGCTGCCTTGGCAGGGACTAAAGGGGATCCATAATAAACCCCAGGAAGAGTAGCTGCTGCCTTGGCAGGGACTAAAGGAGATCCATAATAAACCCCAGGAAGAGTAGCTGCTGCCTTGGCAGGAACTAAAGGGGATCCATAATAAACCCCAGGAAGAGTAGCTGCTGCCTTGGCAGGGACTAAAGGGGATCCATAATAAACCCCAGGAAGAGTAGCTGCTGCCTTGGCAGGGACTAAAGGGGATACATAATAAACCCCAGGAAGAGTAGCTGCTGCCTTGGCAGGGACTAAAGGGGATCCATAATAAACCACAGGAAGAGTAGCTGCTGCCTTGGCAGGGACTAAAGGGGATCCATAATAAACCCCAGGAAGAGTAGCTGCTGCCTTGGCAGGGACTAAAGGGGATACATAATAAACCACAGGAAGAGTAGCTGCTGCCTAGGCAGGGACTAAAGGGGATCCATAATAAACCCCAGGAAGAGTAGCTGCTGCCTAGGCAGGGACTAAAGGGGATCCATAATAAACCCCAGGAAGAGTAGCTGCTGCCTTGGCAGGAACTAAAGGGGATCCATAATAAACCCCAGGAAGAGTAGCTGCTGCCTAGGCAGGGACTAAAGGGGATACATAATAAACCCCAGGAAGAGTAGCTGCTGCCTTGGCAGGGACTAAAGGGGATCCATAATAAACCCCAGGAAGAGTAGCTGCTGACTTGGCAGGAACTAAAGGGGATCCATAATAAATAACAGTTTGGTGGGTTAGAAAACCCTTCGGACTGCAGACCCAGTATTCTGGTTAGGTTAGCACCAGGCCAGGCTTCATTGTTTGGTAATGTGATTCCCTGGCTGCATGATGGAAGCCACTGAGGGAACCAGGGTTTCTAATTAATAATGAATGGAGAGAAAGACAGCAGACGCATGTTGAATTAAACAACTCACCATCTCTGTATGGAGACATTAGGACATGTTTTATGTTTTCATAAAAACAGACAACTGTTTAGTTTGTATTTTTTAAGTCACTTCGAGGGTGAGAACCTGCTAAAGTTACTACAATGTGATTTTTTTTATATATCCTTATCTGTTGACACCAGTACTGTCCTGAAGCCTGACTAGTCATGACTAGTAACAGCTTCCACTCCACATGTGAATGCTTATGTGATGCAGAACAGAAACACCTGCAGGATAATGATGTTGAAGAACACACGGCTCTCTTCCTTTACAAGACTGTGTCTGCGTCACAATTAACACACTGTTTCCTATATAGTGCACTGGTGGGCCAGGGCACTACATAGGGCACAGGGTGCCATTTGGGATGCACTCTATGAGACACAAATCCTGCCTCTACTACTATCCAACGGTGTGGTTGCAGGGCTAGGACAGAAGACAAGATACACTTTCATCCTGTATCCCTCCATTTATTCCCAGCCAGAGTAGGGCAGAGTGTTTGCTGAGAGCTGTGTGACTAACAGTGTGCTGGTGGTACACACTACTCAGCTCTCCTGTGCCAGGAATGCGGAGGAGTCGTCTCTCAGATCAGTGCACAGCACAAGCACGGCCACAATTCTTTTTTTTTTATCCAGGGGAAGGGAAAATGATTGTGAAATATATCACTAATCTCTTGTTTTTTTTCCATTGGAGTATAATATACAGTGCAAGTCAGGGCCTGGGAAACGGCTTTTCATCAATGGTCTAATCTTCTTCCAAAACTGTATTACCCAGATTTCTATTATCCTACAGCGGGATGGATAAACATTGTTGGTATTATCCTACAGCGGGATGGATAAACATTGTTGGTATTATCCTACAGCGGGATGGATAAACATTGTTGGTATTATCCTACAGCGGGATGGATAAACATTGTTGGTATTATCCTACAGCGGGATGGATAAACATTGTTGGTATTATCCTACAGCGGGATGGATAAACATTGTTGGTATTATCCTACAGCGGGATGGATAAACATTGTTGGTATTATCCTACAGCGGGATGGATAAACATTGTTGGTATTATCCTACAGCGGGATGGATAAACATTGTTGGTATTATCCTACAGCGGGATGGATAAACATTGTTGGTATTATCCTACAGCGGGATGGATAAACATTGTTGGTATTATCCTACAGCGGGATGGATAAACATTGTTGGTATTATCCTACAGCGGGATGGATAAACATTGTTGGTATTATCCTACAGCGGGATGGATAAACATTGTTGGTATTATCCTACAGCGGGATGGATAAACATTGTTGGTATTATCCTACAGCGGGATGGATAAACATTGTTGGTATTATCCTACAGCGGGATGGATAAACATTGTTGGTATTATCCTACAGCGGGATGGATAAACATTGTTGGTATTATCCTACAGCGGGATGGATAAACATTGTTGGTATTATCCTACAGCGGGATGGATAAACATTGTTGGTATTATCCTACAGCGGGATGGATAAACATTGTTGGTATTATCCTACAGCGGGATGGATAAACATTGTTGGTATTATCCTACAGCGGGATGGATAAACATTGTTGGTATTATCCTACAGCGGGATGGATAAACATTGTTGGTATTATCCTACAGCGGGATGGATAAACATTGTTGGTATTATCCTACAGCGGGATGGATAAACATTGTTGGTATTATCCTACAGCGGGATGGATAAACATTGTTGGTATTATCCTACAGCGGGATGGATAAACATTGTTGGTATTATCCTACAGCGGGATGGATAAACATTGTTGGTATTATCCTACAGCGGGATGGATAAACATTGTTGGTATTATCCTACAGCGGGATGGATAAACATTGTTGGTATTATCCTACAGCGGGATGGATAAACATTGTTGGTATTATCCTACAGCGGGATGGATAAACATTGTTGGTATTATCCTACAGCGGGATGGATAAACATTGTTGGTATTATCCTACAGCGGGATGGATAAACATTGTTGGTATTATCCTACAGCAGGATGGATAAACATTGTTGGTATTATCCTACAGCAGGATGGATAAACATTGTTGGTATTATCCTACAGCGGGATGGATAAACATTGTTGGTATTATCCTACAGCGGGATGGATAAACATTGTTGGTATTATCCTACAGCGGGATGGATAAACATTGTTGGTATTATCCTACAGCGGGATGTCTTTCTGTCCATCCTGGTAGTTTCATGAAGAATAACTTCAAAGTCAAGTCTTGATTGGCTGGACCGACCTCGCTCATGTACTGTAGTTTCCTCATACAACCGCTGTGTCTCCACCGAGAGAGGACGGTCTAGTCAATTAAGGCTTGCAGACTAGAGACTACGGTCACGTAGAAACAGCTGAAGACAGCAGCATCACAGCAACATTTGTTTACGGCAGCAGCAGGAAACCGAGGGGCTAATATGAAGCAGAACGTGTTGTGTTCACAGATTCATTTCTGAGGTTGCATCACAAATGGCACCCTATTCCCTATATAGTGCACTACTTTTGACCAGATCCTTATGGGCACTGATCAAAAGTAGTGCACTATATAGGGTACATGGTGTCATTTGGGATGCAGATGGAGTCATACGCCTCATAGAAAAGATTATTCAAATGTCTCTGTTAGCCAGAAAGCTCTCCAAGAAGATAATGACAGCCATGTGTGACAGGCCCTCTGTCTCTGGCAGCACAGCACCTCGTAACGTCTGGTAATTATATCGAGAGCCCAACAATAATGACAAGCCTCCACACCACAGTCAGAAAATACTTTCCCCTTAAAAAAAGATGCAGTGGTCAAGTGGTAAATCCAGTGCTTTTGGCAACGTACTCATGAGATAATGTCTTGTGAAGTATGAAGTCAGCACAGACAGCCTGTATCAGCCTGGAACGTCTACGTCCCAAATGGCTCCCTATTCCTTATGTAGTGCACTTCATAGATGATAGGGTACCATTTGGGATACAAACATTGTGTCTGGCTCCCATGGGCAGCAGAGCCTTCTGGGTAATTTGACTATGGTATGGTGGTGTGGTGTGGTTGGATAGGGGATTAGAAGACACTAAATAAATACAGGCCATCATATCATATGTTCACTCTGACAACGACGACCCAGCAGCAATAGGATCAAAGACTAGTGCTACTCCCACCCACTGTACATTCTGTAACTTTTGGTCACACTTATCTTAACCTGAGTCAATCATGTAGAGGATAGGAAAAGACTGTCACAAATGTTCAGAATATGACCTGGAAAAGTGCCACAGCTGCTCAAACAAACTGAGTGTGAAACGGCAGTCGCTGGCTGTAGCCTCCTCCTGAACACACAGTATAACTGAGTGTGAAACGGCAGTCGCTGGCTGTAGCCTCCTCCTGAACACACAGTATAACTGAGTGTGAAACGGCAGTCGCTGGCTGTAGCCTCCTCCTGAACACACAGTATAACTGAGTGTGAAACGGCAGTCGCTGGCTGTAGCCTCCTCCTGAACACACAGTATAGATAAACGTGTGGTGCCCATGTTTGTCAGGGTATAAAGTACAAACAACCCTATCACACTGTTGGTTAATGTATGTGGAGGCCACGCCAGTAACCACAGGGAGGGTGTGGGTGTGTGTGTGTGTGTGTGTGTGTGTGTGTGTGTGTATCTCAGTGGAGAAGCGGTTATTCTAGTAGTTTAATAGCCAGGAGAGGGAGAGTGTGTGTGTTATGTCTTTGTCTACCCGGAGGAAAAGTCACCCCTAAAATAAAATCCACCATAGTGAAGCATATGTTGCTTGTCTCACAAACCATCAATGAACATAGGAACAGTCAACTGTGCAGGGCAAGGTGGTGTTTGTTAAGAAGAAACCCAGAGAATCTTCTAGACATCTTCTATAGGTATCAAAAGACAACCAGAACACAGCATACATGGCATCTTGCCAACTAGTGAGTCACCAACTTCAAAATGTTTTACTGGGAATAAACAAGTATTTTTGAAATGTCACATCAAGCCCCAGTCTTCATGGAGGCATGATGGGAAAATGGTAGATTTAGTTAGAGGGACCCCATCCCTGGTGCCCCTACCAACAGAATAGCAGTGGCCACAATGGCCAGTCGACAAGGATTATGGGAACAATTGAGAATTTAATGGTAGTTATCCAAACAAAAACATGTACATCAATGACCATCTCAGCCTGTTCATTGAGAGAGGCGTTCACTTCCTATCCAAGATGATTCCTCACTGAAACCAGACGCAAGAAGGTATGCGTTAAAATACATAAAAACACAATCTATTTGCGAACGACTAGACTGGTATGTCACTCTCAATCAAGCTCTTGAAAGTGGAACGTTTATCATTCTATGTTCAGCGGCGGCAGATGTGAAAGAGAGCAAGAGATGAGAGGAGGCATGAAATGAATTATTATCGATGCGAACGTAGACGACTGTCGTCGTGACTTATTGGGTGATGTCTGTCAATTAAGCACAGATCGATATTTTTTTAAAGTTACATAATGTGTATCACAAACGAAATTCATGCATGCCAACTATGACATGGTTAACTCTCAAGCCCCTATATTAATTGCATTATGCAATAAATATTGAATATAGAGAGAATAACAAGGGTGATAATATTATCATTGATAAGCCTAACAAATAATAAAATGGTAAGGCCGAATACCATATAGTAAATTGTTTGTTATTTGTTTCATCAAACAAAATATTTTAATTTAGGGCTATTACCAGAAGACACTGATGAACCCGAAAGGCTTGAGTTGCTGGATGCTGCCATCCCAATCCGCTTCAGGCTCGGTCTGTTCACTCGCGGTCGGTCGAGGTGCGCTCACAGCCCGTCCCCCGTAGTCCGTCCATCTCACTATGTCACGTAGCGTAGGCTACTCTCACTCGCTGCTTTGGTACGAACTAACACCGTTTATTTCTCGTCCGTTTTCTAAATTGCTCCTCTTGTATGTGTAACGTTCCAGCACGCTTTCACTTCTCTCGGTTCCTTTCCCTGGCGGTTCCCTGCGCGCCGTATGTTGCCGCATTTACTGTAGCTCCACTCACTGGCAGTGGTGTAAAAATAGTCAGACAGGAACAATATCAACTTTCGATCATCTTGTCTAAACGCACAACTATACACACCATTAAAGTTTGTCAAATGTATCCACTGGAAGAGCGGCATATGCTTTCGCCATGTTGAATTAAAAACACAGTATCGTTTTCCATGTGGTGGTGCTACTTCTGGGATCGTATAAACACACTACACTGCGACGGAGCCGCCTTCTTAAAGTGGAAGTATTCAGTAGACTGAAAGAGACCTCTGAACTCCAGTCAATCTGAAGCAGATCTATTCCTCTGAGCTCTGACCTTTGATTTCAATATGATGGTGATGATGGTGACAGAGTGGCTGGGTGCAGGGCAGGCTGCTGGCTCAGTGTCCCCACTCCCCAATGCCATAATAAAAACAAATAACCAGAATAAAATACATATTTGAGGATGTTTAATCAGAACATTAACATGATGACAACTGTATTTGGCTATATTGCATGTGTTAAACTCCAAACCAAGTCCATTTACACCCTTTAAACCATAGGATATTGATTTCAACTGCCTAAAAATAGGTTCTCTCTGGGCTGTATTTTTATAGCACAGGAAGCACAATTCTGATATTTGGTTTGACCAATCAGATCAACTCTGAAAAAGATATTGATGTGAAAAGATCTGATGTGATTGGTCAAAAGACTAATTAGTTGAAAAAATATCATAATTGGGCTGCCTGTCTAAATGCAGCCTTTGTCACCTCACATCAGGGGCGCAGCCAGGGATTTTGGGCCCCATGAAAAGATATCACATTGGGCCCCACCACCACAGGCCACACCAACCCTGCACGGTTTCTGTAACCACACACCTCCAGAAGCCAATCGACCCATTCAAAGCTTTAAATAACTCTACCTTTGCAGGCTTGCAACTCTCTTGTAGTCCAATATTTACTGTATGATATTTACTGACAGCGAGCTGTGAAAATACAACACTGTGCAGACATGCATGCAACATTCTGCATACAGTGGAATTAACTATTTGATGCAAGACTGATACCCTCTATAAGAAATGTGCTAAAGGCCATCTTTTACAGTCTAAATGTAATTTTAATGGTAAAAATCTTGAATGGAAAATTCTCTTAACATGAATGAATAACTTAAAATAAATATAACTTAAATATACATTAACCTCTTCAATTAAAATAAATTAACATTATCATCTATAGAATGATATAACAAACAAAATAATACAATCCGCAGCAGATTGTTGAACTAAGTATACATACCAACTAGAAAATAAGCAGCTGTAAAAGTGGAAATGAAAAACAAAATGGAAATAGAAATGAAAAGGCCTGATGGTGGCGCCAGAGGAAAGGTCAAGAGGTCACCAAATCAATAGGTTTCTTCCACTTGGGGTCTTGATTGTGCACAACAAATGTTATGGCAATCCAGATTTATCTTGTTCTCAGTCTTGTTCTCAGCCTGTGGGCATCATGTGTGTAGTGATCCAATATCCATAGCCATGCCATTTAACAGTTATCACTGGCCCTTGCTCAGCCTTACCAAGAGCTCAGCGCCGAGCCTTCTTGCTAGCAAAGTCCCTGATCAAGTCTTTGAAGTCCAGCTTTCTAACTGACAGCATGGCAAGACTGCACAGCCTGTCCTGGGACATAGTGGATCTCAAATAGTTGATCAGTTTAAGCTTACTGAAAGCTCTCTCGCCACCAGCAACAGTCACAGGCAGTGTGGAAAATATAAGTAAAGCAATGCACACTTCTCCAAAAATGCTTTGCAGCTGCATCTTACAAATTGCATTCAGGAGACCAAGAAGGGACAAGTTAGGAGGGAAAGTGGCAGCATATACAGTGTTCAGGTGTCTTACTTCATGTTGAAACTCAGGTGTAAGATCTCAGGAACACTTCATGATCAGTGATTGGCACACAGAAGGGACTTTATCCTCACTAATCTGCCCAACTTTCAGAACAGCAGAAAATTATTCTACAATTTTGCAGTGGTGTGGAACCTAGTGTCCAAGTATGATGTTTTCCATAGCAGTAAAAAACACTGTGTTCCAAAACACTGTTGCTGCACTGTCCTGAGCTGTCTCCTCTTCAGAGGTCTCATCATGGAATCTCTTCCTTTTCCTCTGGCGGCTGTGTTCCTTGCTAAATTGAGGTGCAACATTCATTTGCGTAGCAATCAGTGTTGCCTCAGACAGGAGCTCCCATCCATCTCCAAGAGCCTGTATCTCTTCCTTTAAGGCTCTGACATTGGCTGCCTCGGAGTCAAGTGAGATTTTTCCTGACTGGAGAATCACATTCCTGTCCTCAATGCATTGTTGTACCTGCAATTATGCCAACTGACATGTCATTCAACACAATGCTGCTCACCTCCTTCTTCAGTTGGGAGTAGGGCTGGTTCAGGGGGATGGGGATGGGGAGACGGCTGCTGAGCCTGAAGCTGCATCTGTTGGCCCAGGGGCAGGGACAACTCATTTAGTATGAATAGCTTGGTAAAAGTTTTCCTGCATTGATTAAATGTCGGCTAAAAGAGGAGCGAAATGTAAACACACAAGAATTGTCTGTGAAGATAATATTAAGTAACTAACATTATGGGAGCAAAAGTAGCATATTTCACTATGGACTAAGCTAACAGGTTAATTTCCACCACAGACTCCACCCAACTTCCTTTGTGAAAAATTGGGTGACATACTCTCGCCCTTTCTTTTCTCTCTCCTGTCTTTTAATTTATTTTCGTTTTAGGAAGCCAGATTTTTCTTTAGGAAGCTGAGACATTATGCTCCATCGGCAATTTACTGCTAGCAAGTACCGTTCGCGCCTGGTTTGGGAGTAGGACCGAACCATTTCATGTAAATAATAATTTCATTTTGAAAAAAATGTACCTAATATTGTAATAATTTTTTAGGGCCCCTTGCAGTCACAGGCCCTTAGAATCGTCCTAACCCCCCCCCCCCCCCCCCCCCCCACACACACACACACACACACACACACACACACACACACACACACACACGGCACCCCTGCCTCACATAGCATGCATGTGTGTTTCTCAGACCACACAATTTAAAATCTATTTAGCTAGGCATGCTAAAATGTCTCCCACGATTAGGGGAATGTATCAATGTGAGTGTAGGCTCTAGCCTGCATTTGGTAAAAATGTTAGTGCCTCACTTCATTGACTAACCATGTGCACATAAATAATTCACCCAAGATAAACATGTGAATAGGCCTACATCCATTTATCTAAAACCAAAAAGCTAAAAATACAATGCCTGAAGAAAACAGTAACATTCATGAAGCATCTGGATAGACCGTAAACAAATGGTGTCGAATTTAGCAGTTGCGAAAGTTCTTCGACATGAAGATTGTTGAGAACCGGAAACAGAAACGCACTGTTGGATGACGGATTTGATTGCGCAGGACAGCATGAAATCACATGATCACTCACCCAGTTGATCATGTGACCAATCCATTTTTGTAATAACGGCGGAGCAGCAACGTGAAACTACAGATGATCTGATTTATCTCGCTTCAATAACACGGATTAGCTGGCTGCTCTGAACTACAGAGGAGGCGAGCCCAAATAATGAGGTATGTTCGCAAAATAAAGCTGTATGAAAGCCTGGTCATTGGATTATTCAGTGCAGTTCTCTCAATGATTATTTGACTAGGCTAGCTAATTCCTTCTTTTTTTATATTGAACATACTTTAAAAATACATGCCCAAGCTAGCTAAAGCAGACATTTGGACATTTGATAATGCAAAAATGTGTGAGAATGAAATTGTGTTGTAACTAAACTATCAAATGTATCTGCTCTCCACTTACCCCTGACAGAATGTTGAAGGAGACGCTGTGTGTCCTTCTCCTGTGGGCTTCTCTGGAGGCAACACAGTCAAGGGGCTGCTCGAGTTTCTTCTGCCGGAAATCTCACCGTGTCAGCATGTTCTCCAGAGGAGCCGACCCCGGCAAGCCGCTCTTTCTCACCCCCTACCTGGAAAAGGGCAACGTCGAAGAGGGTAGGTTGGTTTACTTTACTCAGAAACGATATGTTGGTATTTTGTTCATTTGTTCAACTGTTAATACTATCCCTAATGTTGTACATGGCAGTTGTCAAGTTTTCAAAAAATGGACGAGATTGCGTTATGCATCATATGTTATTTGCATCATCAACACAGTTAGGATCCCCATTAGCTGTTGCACATGCAGCAGCTACTCTTCCAGGGGTCCACGCCACAAAACACGACATGACAGTGTGCAGAACAGTTGTTACGACGTTGTGATGTTATCATGAATGTTACAGTATTACACAGAAGTCTGATGGAGACTAATCATAGTGTTCAGATGAAACTAGGTTTGAGACAGTTATTAGAAAGCAATGACCTGTTCTCTCTTTCAGCCCGGAAGCAGAGTCTGGTAGGTCCCCTGCCTGGTGCCAATGTGAAGAGTTATGCCGGCTACCTCACTGTCAACAAGAAATACAACAGCAACCTCTACTTCTGGTTCTTCCCTGCTCTGGTACACTACCATGTGTCCCAAATGGCACCCTGTTCCCTTTGTAGTGCACTACTTTTGACCAGGGCCCCATAGAGAATAGGGTGCCACCCATATCAGCTGCAGTGTCCTCCTCAGTTTCACTCGTGACAAGAATGAATAGCACGTGTTTGTCTAGCAATCACCTTTTATCAGCTCCAATAAAGGACTGTGTGAATCAGGGCAAAGTTTTATTTGGATTGTACATTTCAACATGTTTTGGTTTCAGAAAACTTAACAAAAGACTTATGGGCTTAACCACTATAAAGTAAGTACAAAACAAGTCCTTTCTGCTACCTACATTATCAAGGTCCTAGTGATAAAACCGTGTTTACTTCATAACTGTGTGTCAACGACTTAGCCACAAGGTGACAGTGTTGTATTAGAAGGGTTCTGGGTGGAGGCCTCTCACTAAGATAGCTCCACTATCCACTGTTAGATAACTACTAACTTGTGACTGTCTGTCTGTCTCTCTGCAGGAGATGCCTGAGACTGCTCCAGTCCTGCTGTGGCTGCAGGGGGGTCCTGGGGGCACGTCTATGTTTGGGCTGTTTGTAGAACATGGACCCTACGTTGTATTGAAGAACCTAACAGGTACCAACATAGCCACATGTCTCTGGACTGACTCCTGTCTAGTGTATAGTAACGTGTCTCTGGACTGACCCCTGTCTAGTGTATAGTAACGTGTCTCTGGACTGACCCCTGTCTAGTGTATAGTAACGTGTCTCTGGACTGACCCCTGTCTAGTGTATAGTAACGTGTCTCTGGACTGACCCCTGTCTAGTGTATAGTAACGTGTCTCTGGACTGACCCCTGTCTAGTGTATAGTAACGTGTCTCTGGACTGACCCCTGTCTAGTGTATAGTAACGTGTCTCTGGACTGACCCCTGTCTAGTGTATAGTAACGTGTCTCTGGACTGACCCCTGTCTAGTGTATAGTAACGTGTCTCTGGACTGACCCCTGTCTAGTGTATAGTAACGTGTCTCTGGACTGACCCCTGTCTAGTGTATAGTAACGTGTCTCTGGACTGACCCCTGTCTAGTGTATAGTAACGTGTCTCTGGACTGACCCCTGTCTGTCATTTCTATTTGATCAGAAAGCCACCTGTATGTTTCTACTGTAGTGGTGGGCCCTTCATCTCTCTCCATGTATCTCTGTTCCTAATGTAGTGGTGGGCCCTTCATCTCTCTCCATGTATCTCTGTTCCTACTGTAGTGGTGGGCCCTTCATCTCTCTCCATGTATCTCTGTTCCTACTGTAGTGGTGGGCCTGTCATGTATTGTGTTATTTCACCTGTTTACAGTGGGCTACAGAGACTATCCCTGGACATCCAGATACTCTGTTCTGTACATCGACAATCCAGTACGTATGGCTTCTTCTTCCTTCCTGTGAAAGTATGAACACAGTTTGTTTGCATCCAAATGGCACCCTATTCCCTTTATAGTGCTCTACTTTTGACCAGGTACTCTTGTTGAAAGAAGTGTACTAAATAGGGAATAGGGTGCCATTTAGGACATCCTGTATCAGACAGGTTTGATTTGGTTTCTATGCTGCTTTAATAGTTTTCTCATCAAAATGTGTGTAATGTGGGCCTCCCGGGTGGCGCAGTGGTCTAGGACACTGCATCGCAGTGAAGGAAGGAAGAAGAAGCCACTAACTGCGCCACCAGAGTCTCTGGGTTCGCGCCCAGGCTCTGTCGCAGCCGGCCGCGACCGGGAGGTCCGTGGGGCGACGCACAATTGGCATAGCGTCGTCCGGGTTAGGGAGGGTTTGGCCGGTAGGGATATCCTTGTCTCATCGCGCTCCAGCGACTCCTGTGGCGGGCCGGGCGCAGTGCGCGCTAACCAAGTGGGCCAGGTACACGGTGTTTCCTCCGACACATTGGTGCGGCTGGCTTCCGGGTTGGAGGCGCGCTGTGTTAAGAAGCAGTGCGGCTTGGTTGGGTTGTGCTTCGGAGGATGCATGGCTTTCGACCTTCGTCTCTCCCGAGCCTGTACGGGAGTTGTAGCGATGAGACAAGATAGTAATTACTAGCGATTGGATACCACGAAAATTGGGGAGAAAATGGGATAAAATTTAAATAAAAAAAAATAAAAAATGTGTGTAATGTTACCTAACAGCATGTACAGTATGTGATTGTAATGTAATGTTACCTAACAGCATGTACAGTATGTGTAATGTTACCTAACAGCATGTACAGTATGTGTAATGTTACCTAGCAGCATGTACAGTATGTGATTGTAATGTTACCTAACAGCATGTACAGTATGTGATTGTAATGTTACCTAGCAGCATGTACAGTATGTGATTGTAATGTTACCTAGCAGCATGTACAGTATGTGATTGTAATGTTACCTAGCAGCATGTACAGTATGTGATTGTAATGTTACCTAGCAGCATGTACAGTATGTGATTGTAATGTTACCTAGCAGCATGTACAGTATGTGATTGTAATGTTACCTAACAGCATGTACAGTATGTGATTGTAATGTTACCTAACAGCATGTACAGTATGTGATTGTAATGTTACCTAACAGCATGTACAGTATGTGATTGTAATGTTACCTAACAGCATGTACAGTATGTGATTGTAATGTAATGTTACCTAACAGCATGTACAGTATGTGATTGTAATGTCAGGTGTGTTTTCTTGTCCAGGTAGGAACAGGGTTCAGTTTCACTGATGATGACCGAGGCTTTGCTCAGAACCAGGATGATGTAGGCAGAGATCTGTACAGGTAAGACTGGTCACTGAGGTTCTGGGTGCATTAGGCTGTATTTACAGACAGCTCAATTCTGATCTTTTATTCACCAATTGGTCTTTTGACCAATCAGACCAGCTCTTTTGCCCATAATAATGGGCAGAAGATCAGAATTGAGCTGCCTGTGTAAACGCAGCCTTACACTATGCACAGATTATAATATCATTCCATATTGATGTGGTTCCTGAGATGGAAAACACTTCTCTAAGCATTGTAAAGATCTGATGGTGGCCTTTCTGAGTGGTGCAGCGGTCTAAGGCACTGCAGGGCTTGAGGCCTCACTACAGATCTGGGTTCGATCCCGGGCTGTGTTGCAGCCGGGCCGTGACCGGGCGATGCACATTTGGCCCAGCGTCGTCCGGGTTAGGGGAGGATTTGGCCGCCTGGCATGTCCTCTTCCCATCGCGCTCAAGCGACTCCTGTGGCGGGCCGAGCGCGCTGACACAGTCAAATCAAAGTTTATTTGTCACGTGCGCCGAATACAACAGGTGTAGACCTTACAGTGAAATGCTTACTTACAGGCTCTAACCAATAGTGCAAAAAAGGTGTTAGGAGGAACAATATGTAGGTAAAGAAATAAAACAACAGTAAAAAGACAGGCTATATACAGTAGTGAGGCTATAAAAGTAGCGAGGCTACATACAGACACCGGTTAGTCAGGCTGATTGAGGTAGTATGTAGATATGGTTAAAGTGACTATGCATATATGATGAACAGAGAGTAACAGTAGCGTAAAAGAGGCGTTATCGGGTGGTGGGTGGCAGGACACAATGCAGATAGCCCGGTTAGCCAATGTGCTGGAGCACTGGTTGGTCGGCCCAATTTGAGGTAGTATGTACATGAATGTATAGTTAAAGTGACTATGCATATATGATAAACGGAGAGTAGCAGCAGTGTAAAAAGAGGGTTGGGGGGGCACACAATGCAAATAGTCCGGGTAGCCATTAGATTACCTGTTCAGGAGTCTTATGGCTTGGGGGTAAAAACTGTTGAGAAGCCTTTTTGTCCTAGACTTGGCACTCCGGTACCGCTCGCCATGCGGTAGTAGAGAGAACAGTCTATGACTGGGGTGGCTGGGGTCTTTGACAATTTTTAGGGCCTTCCTCTGACACCGCCTGGTGTAGAGGTCCTGGATGGCAGGCAGCTTAGCCCCAGTGATGTACTGTGCCATATGCACTACTACTCTGTAGTGCCTTGCGGTCAGAGGCCGAGCAATTGCCGTACCAGGCAGTGATGCAACCAGTCAGGATGCTCTCGATGTTGCAGCTGTAGAACCTTTTTGAGGATCTCAGGACCCATGTCAAATCTTTTTAGTTTCCTGAGGGGGAATAGGCTTTGTCGTGCCCTCTTCACGACTGTCTGGTGTGTTTGGACCATTCTAGTTTCTAGTTTGTTGTTGATGTGGACGCCAAGGAACTTGAAGCTCTCAACCTGGTCCACTACAGCCCCGTCAATGAAAATGGGGCGTGCTCTGTCCTCCTTTTCCTGTAGTCCACAATCATCTCCTTAGTCTTGGTTACGTTGAGGGATAGGTTGTTATTCTGGCACCGCCAGGTCTCTGACCTCCTCCCTATAGGCTGTCTCGTCGATGTCTGTGATCAGGCCTACCACTGTTGTGTCGTCTGCAACCTTAATGATGGTGTTGGAGTCGTGCCTGGCCATGCAGTCGTGGGTGAACAGGGAGTACAGGAGGGGACTGAGCACGCACCCATGTGGAGCTCCAGTGTTGAGGATCAGCGTGGCAGATGTGTTGCTACCTACCCTCACCCCCTGGGGGCGGCCCGTCAGGAAGTCCAGGATCCAGTTGCAGAGGGAGGTGTTTAGTCCCAGGATCCTGAGCTTAGTGATGAGCTTTGAGGGTACTATGGTGTTGAACGCTGAGCTGTAGTCAATGAATAGCATTCTCACATAAGTGTTCCTTTTGTCCAGGTGGGAAAGGGCAGTGTGGAGTGCAATAGAGATTGCATCATCTGTGGATCTGTTTGGGCAGTATGCAAATTGGAGTGGGTCTAGTGTTTCTGGGATAATGGTGTTGATGTGGGCCATTACCAACCTTTCAAAGCACTTCAAGGCTACGGACGTGAGTGCTACGGGTCTGTAGTCATTTAGGCAGGTTGCCTTTGTGTTCTTGGGCACATGGACTATGGTTGTCTGCTTGAAACATGTTGGTATTACAGAATCAATCAGGGACATGTTGAAAATGTCAGTGAAGACACCTGCCAGTTGGTCAGCACATGCCCGGAGCACACGTCCTGGTAATCCGTCTGGCCCCGCAGCCTTGTGTATGTTGACCTGTTTAAAGGTCTTACTCACGTCGGCTACGGAGAGCGTGATCACACAGTCGTCCAGAACAGCTGATGCTCTCATGCGTGCCTCAGTGTTGCTTGCCTCGAAGCGAGCATAGAAGTGATTTAGCTCGTCTGGTAGGCTCGTGTCACTGGGCAGCTCGCGTCTGTGCTTCCCTTTGTAGTCTGTAATAGTTTGCAAGCCCTGCCACATAAGATGAGTGTCAGAGCCGGTGTAGTATGATTCAATCTTAGCCCTGTATTGACGCTTTGCCTGTTTGATGGTTCGTCGCAGGGCATAGCAGGATTTCTTGTTAGAGTCCCGCTCCTTGAAAGCGGCAGTTGTACGGTGTTTCCTCCGACACATTGGTGCGGCTGGCTTCCGGATTAAGCGAGCAGTGTGGCAAGAAGCAGTGTGGCTTGGCAGGGTCGTGTTTCGGAGCACGCATGTCCAATATACATCTAGGACCTTGGTTATGTCACCATGGTCTCTGCTCAATATACATCTAGGACCTTGGTTATGGCACCATGGTCTCTGCTCAATATACATCTAGGACCTTGGTTATGGCACCATGGTCTCTGCTCAATATACATCTAGGACCTTGGTTATGGCACCATGGTCTCTGGTCAATATACATCTAGGACCTTGGTTATGGCACCATGGTCTCTGGTCAATATACATCTAGGACCTTGGTTATGGCACCATGGTCTCTGCTCAATGTACATCTAGGACCTTGGTTATGTCACCATGGTCTCTGGTCAATGTACATCTAGGACCTTGGTTATGTCACATGGCACCCATTGTTTTTCTCATCTTGTGTCTTTGTCTTCTAGTGCATTGACTCAGTTCTTCCAGATCTTCTCTGAGTATCAGTCCAATGACTTCTATGCTACAGGAGAGGTGAGTTTGGTTCTAGTCTCCACATCTGTGTTACACATAACATTACACAACTTCCCTACATCCTAGTTGGCAAATTCCCCAAATCCTAGCTACAAAGACATCTGCTTTTTATTCCCTTTTATGATGTTGAACAAGGTCTTAAAATGGTTATTTTAGGGTCTCTGCTATAGCAACAAGAATAATCTTTCCACATAAATGCATAATAACATAAAATTGAAATTACTTTCTGCAATCAGAATGCAGACACTAAAATTGATTGGAATTGTCCTCGATGTCCTCAGTCCTATGCAGGAAAGTATGTCCCAGCCATTGGTTACTACATCCATAAGCATAACCCCATTGCTAAGGTGAAGATCAACTTCAAGGGAGTTGCCATTGGAGACGGCCTCTGTGACCCAGAGCTGGTGGGTTGTGTTTTAATACACCGTGATTTCAACTTTACTCAGCATTGTTTGACACTTCTGATTTAATATGAAATATATCAATAATATAATTTAAGATATATTATTATATCTCCAGGATGAAAAAAAAAAAAGAAAAAGTTTTTGTTCTTCATTTGCTCTTTCCCTTGGTCTCACCTGTTCTGTCTCTCTCTCTCTCCCTCCCCTTCGCTCTCTCTCCCCTTCTCTCTCTCAGATGCTGGGAGGGTATGGAGACTTCCTGTACCAGACAGGTCTGATCGACATGCTCCAGAAACAGTATGTTGAGCAGCAGACAGCCAGCGGGGTGCAGCTCATCCAGCAGGAGAAATGGGTGGAGGCCTTTGAGGTAAGACACTGACTGCATCTGCTAACACAATAACCTGTGTTTTTGTTGTCCACTCTACACATCTGAATGTCTGTCAGTCATTCTTTCAAGGCCTCCAACTTCCTGGTACATTCTTCCACTGTCCTCTTGTCCTGCAGGTATTTGACAGCTTGCTGAATGGTGACATTCTGCCGTACCCCTCGTTCTTCCAGAACGCCACTGGCTGCACCAACTACTTCAATTACTTGCAGTGTCAGGTAGGTACACAGAGCAAGGCTTACACAGACACCTACCTGTTTGAATAAAGGTTCACTTATATTACCCAGAGAAGGTATGTTTCCTGAATGAAATGTGTTTTCTTTCAAGGCTTACACACATATGCACGTTTTTAAATAAAGGTTCAATAATCAAATGTTATGTTATGGTTTTCTATGCTACAGGAGCCTGCAGATCAGGAGTATTTCTCCCAGTTTGTGACGCTGGCAGAGGTGCGGCGCTCCATCCACGTGGGGAACCTGACGTTCCACGACGGCTCAGAGGTGGAGAAACATCTGCTGCAGGACGTCATGAAGAGCATCAAACCCTGGCTCGCCACGCTCATGGACAACTACAGGGTGAGACTAGAGTCCATGCCCATCCAGCACTCAGACATGCTACGGTTCTATTAACAGCACAGATATATAATATATGCCATTTAGCAGACGCTTTTATCCAGAGACACTGACGTGTGCGTACATTTTATGTATGGGTGGCCCAGGGAATCTAACCCACAATCCTTGCTCTGCGAGCGGGTCGCTCTACCAACTGAGCCATGGTTTAACTTTGGTTTACAGTATCCGTCACGAGCTACAGTATCTGTCACTAGTGTTAGGGTTTCGTTCCTTACGTCCTTCCTTGTCAATCATTGGTTCATTGGTGAAATTAGCATTATGACTATCTTTAATTAAATCATTCAAAAACCTTTATTAATGTAATTGCAGACAGAAGTTGACAAACAGGAACATAGCACGCATGTTTCTGAGTAAGTTCTGCATCAAACAAAAGGTCTCAAGTAGTTTTATTAAACCGAAGTCCCGCCTTAGTGATGTCACTGACTATGTCATTACCTTTTTACTCCCGAGACCAAAACCCTGCATCCACAGCTATACAAACAGAGTTTCAGTGTTTATCTAAAAGCTAGGCAATAAATGTCCCCTCCCCAAAGTTGAATCATTGTGGAATGTCTGAGTAGTCTCTTATCTCCCACACTCCCCTGCAGAGTTCTGTCTCAGTCACACATTGAGTGAGTGAATGAGAAAACAGACACTAGCTACGGTGTCAGTCACTAGCTACGGTGTCAGTCACTAGCTACGGTGTCAGTCACTAGCTACGGTGTCAGTCACTAGCTACGGTGTCAGTCACTAACTCCTCTCCTCAGCTATTGTTTGGACCGCTATACTGTAATCATTGAATAAATGCCTTATCTGTGTTTCTTTCTTCTGTACACACACACCACACACACACACACACAGGTGTTGATTTACAGTGGTCAGCTGGATGTGATTGTGGCGGCCCCCCTGACCGAGAGGTTCCTGCCCACGGTGAACTGGACCGGGGCTGATGAGTTCAACAAAGCCTCTCGCTTCCATTGGAAGATCCAGCCAGAGGACACAGAGGTGGCGGGATATGTACGCCAAGTAGGGGAATTCTACCAGGTGAGTACTGCATGTCTGTGTCCAGGGTCTGGATTCACAAAACCTTCTTAAGAAGACATTTCTTCTTAACTGCCATTTTTTTCCTTAACTTTCTTCTTAATTCTATAGTTAAGCAAAGTTGCTATTCCTCTAAAAGGTTAGAGGAAATTCTCTTGCACTATTTCTTATGTTTCTCCTTAAGAAAAAAGTTAAGAAGAAATTAGATTCTTGAAAATAAAGTTCTTGGATGTGTTCTTGAATTCCAAGATAGCTAAACCCTTGTCTTAATCTCAGGACAGTGAGAGAAAAAGCTCAGGAAAGCAATTGAACATGTTTAATTCACTCACAAACTTCATCTGAAAGTTTCAGTATTTATTATTTTAAACCCAAGAACATGTTTTAGAAGAGTAATCTCAGTTGGAAATTTGCTAACATGATTGTCATTGCTAGCCAGATAGCTAGCTAAATCGGTTGCCTAGCAACACACATTTTAAGAAGACACAGTTGAAGTCGGAAGTTTACATACACCTAGAGTCATTAAAACTCGTTTTTAAACCACTCCACAAATTTCTTGTCAACAAACTATAGTTTTGGCAAGTCGGTTAGGACATCTACTTTGTGCATGACACAAGTAATTTTTCCAACAATTGTTTACAGACAGATTATTTCACTTATAATTCACTGTATCACAATTCCAGTGGGTCAGAAGTTTACATACACTAAATTGACTGCCTTTAAACAGCTTGTAAAATTCCACAAAATTATGTCATGGCTTTAGAAGCTTCTGGTAGGCTAATTGACATAATTTGAGTCAATTGGAGGTGTACCTGTGGATGTATTTCAAAGCCTACCTTCAAACTCAGTGCCTCTTTGCTAGACATCATGGGAAAATCAAAAGAAATCAGCCAAGAACTCAGAAAATAAATTGTAGACCTCCACAAGTCTGGTTCATCCTTGGGAGCAATTTCCAAACGCCTGAAGGTACCACGTTCATCTGTACAAACAATAGTACGCATGTATAAACACCATGGGACCACGCAGCCATCATACCGCTCAGGAAGGAGATGCATTCTGTCTCCTAGAGATGAACGTACTTTGGTGCGACAAGTGCAAATCAATCCCAGAACAACAGCAAAGGACCTTGTGAAGATGCTGGAGGAAACAGGTACACAAGTATCTATATCCACAGTAAAGCGAGTCCTATATCGACATAACCTGAAAGGCCGCTCAGCAAGGAAGAAGCCACTGCTCCAAAACCGCCATAAACATGGGGACAAAGATCGTACTTTTTGGAGAAATGTCCTCTGGTCTGATGAAACAAAAATAGAACTGTTTGGCCATAATGACCATTGATATGTTTGGAGGAATAAGGGGAGGCTTACAAGCCGAAGAACACCATCCCAAGCACGGGGGTGGCTGCATCATGTTGTGGGGGTGCTTTGCTGCAGAAGGGACAGGTGCACTTCACAAAATAGATAACGTCATGAGGAGGGAAAATTATGTGGATATATTGAAGCAACATCTCAAGACATCAGTCAGGAAGTTAAAGCTTGGTCGCAAATGGGTCTTCCAAATGGACAATGACCCCAAGCATACTTCCAAAGTTGTGGCAAAATGGCTTAAGGACAACAAAGTCAAGGTATTGGAGTGGCCATCACAAAGCCCTGACCTCAATCCTATAGAAAATTTGTGGGCAGAACTGAAAAATCGTGTGCGAGCAAAGAGGCCTACAAACCTGACTCCGTTACACCAGCTCTGTCAGGAGGAATGGGCCAGAATTCGCCGTGGAAAGCTTGTGGAAGGCTTCCTGAAATGTTTGACCCAAGTTAAACAATTTAAAGGCAATGCTACCAAATACTAATTGATTGTATGTAAACTTCTGACCCACTGGGAATGTGATGCTGAAATAAATAATTCTCTCTACTATTATTGTGATATTTCACATTCTTAAAATAAAGTTGTGATCCTATCTGACCTAAGACAGGGAATCTTTACTAGGTTTAAATGTCAGGAATTGTGAAAAACTGAGTTTAAATGCATTTGGCTCAGGTGTATGTAAACTTCCGACTTCAACTGTACATAAGATATTTGAGGAGTTTGAAAGAAAATCATTACATCTTAAGGAATTCTTGAGGAATTGCACTTACAAATTATCTTATGAACTTCTTATTTTTTTTCTTAAGCAGCTTCTTAAGTTATTGCGTAAGAAGTGTTTTGTGAATCTGGGCCCAGGGCTTTACTGGGTATTCAGGGCATTTGGCCACCCTTTAAAATGGAAAATGTTAACATGGCATAACTAAACATAATGTGAGTAATTTAGCAGTAGCTGTCATGCAGAACACCTTAGTCAGTGCATTCAACTAAGTTTAGTAGGAAAAAAACAAGCACGTGACAATTATTGCAAGTAGAGTCTTATTCAATATCGCTGTGCCAGGAAGATCAGATCAACTTTATGGACACCAGGTGGGAACACAGTGCTGCTGATGGGGAAACTGGTTCACATGCTATAAACCTGTCTGTTTGTCTCCTTGTCATGCAGGTGATTATACGAGGGGGAGGGCACATACTACCGTACGACCAACCACAGAGGTCCTTTGATATGATTGACAGATTCCTCTCAACACAGGGATTTATTTGAGTGGGCGGGACTGAGCAGGAACACAGTTGATCTGAGTTCCTCCACCTTTGATTCGGAGTGTCTCCAGATTCCCAGTGACTGTTTATTTCAAACACTATTGATTTTAGCAAGTTCGTAACCATGGAAAGTAAATTATACATGGTAGAGGTCTATCACCTAGAAAATAATACATGTCGTGGATAGAGACGTTTGGACAGCTATGGTGCCTTCATCAGAGTTTAATGACCTCCTAAATCCTACTTTAACCCTCAGATTGTGACTGCACTCTGATGCACTGCCAATGAATTCTCATGTTTGCTATTCTGTGGATCCGTCAAAATGAATATTTTTTTGACTGTGGGGAATAATGATTTATGTTGCACATGATCAATATATGATTGAGATGGCATGCAATGCAATTGTAATAAAAAATAAATGAAACTAACATGGGTCTGTCAAACAAGTTCAATGGACGAACACCAGAGGGCGCTAGTGTTTGAAATACTGTAAATGCCTGGTGGTGTTGTCCCTTGTAAATGCAACAAAGTTACTGAATCGTTTCTCTTATACAACTTACTTTGGTAGAAGTTCCATTGTCCAACTTCAGATAATGACCAATACCTTTTTATTCTATATGTCAGATAATTCAGTCATACTCGACCATCCTGTTTAATCAAAAAAAGAACAATTCAACTATGAATAGGCTGCAATACATGCCTCTGTTTAGGTAATAGTAGGTACTACTCCGAGAACTCAATAACCTCTACAGACAATCATGGCAGACTGTTTTAGAAAGTACTAACCAGTAACAGAGAAACAGGCTGCCATGATCATCTGGTGGTTTTGGCAGTGAGATGACTACTCCTTGCTCTGTCACGTACCAAGGCAAACCATCATGCTACTTATCAGCTCATTAAACTTAAATTAAGCAGTCTAGACATCTCCATATTTATTGATGGTTTTAGAACATTTAAACAGAACTATTTACTGAGCAATCAATGGTCAGGGCTTTTGTATTGGAAGACCATGTGGATTATTGGTCACTAAGGAGTTGCTTAGGCCTCAGATCTATCAGGACATGCTTCCCTCGCCACATATTCACACACATCCTATTTACAGGACCATGAACATATGCTCTACTGTATATGTAGATACACTGAGTGGACAAAACATTAAGAACACCTGCTCTTTCCATGACAGACTGACCAGGTGAATCCAGGTGAAAGCTATGATCCCTTATTGATGTTACTTGTTAAATCCACTTCCATCAGTGTAGATGAAGGAGAGGAGACGGGTTAAAGAAGGATTTTTAAGCCTTGAGCCAACTGAGACAAGGATTGTGTGTGTGGCGTTCAGAGGGTGAATGAGCAAGACAAAACATTGTGTGTGCCTTTGAACAGGGTATGGTAGTAGGTGCCAGGCGCACCAGTTTGTGTCAACAACTGCAACTGGTTTTTCACACTCAATAGTTGTTCCTGTGTGCATCAAGAATGGACCACCAGCCAACTTGACACAACTGTGGGAAGCATTGGAGTAAACATGGGCCAGCATCCCTATGGAACGCTTTCGACACCTTGTTGAGTCCATGCCCCGACGAGTTGAGGCTGTTCTGAGGGCATAAGGGGGGGGGGGGCGCAACTCAATATTAGGAAGCTGTTCTTAATGTACTCAGTATATATTCCACAGGAGGTTGGTGGAACCTTAATTGGTGAGAAGGCCTCGTGGTAACGGCTGGAGCGGAATAGGTGGAATGTTTTTGGTGCCATTCCATTTGCTCCGTTCCAGACATTATGAGCTGTCCTCCCCTCAGCAGCCTCCTCTGGTGTATACTCAGTGTACATTTTAAGGTTACATGGTTTGTCTGTGCTTCAAAAGGTACACCTGAAGACATTTGAGCCAGCTGAGTAATGTTACAGAACAAGTGCTTTATTCTCCTACTGTAATGTAGCCGCAGTGATATGTAACATCTGTACAACTGCTGAACAAAACGCAGACCAGACAATATGCTGTGATGAGAGACACAAACATGTACAAAGTTATGAATACATCAATCCATTAAGTATAATAAACCGTGGACACGTATCGAAGCGCGGAAATGAACCTTGACGAACATACATTGAGGAGGCTGCAAACAAGTGCTACGCCAACATCATTTACATACATGTACAAAACATCAAAGACTCCTTTCAAAAAGAAAGGTGGTTGCATTACATGTACAGTCAAGATTATAAAAATGAATGACATTCTATACAATATTTATAGTTTTATATTTAAAATGATACATTTATACTTGTATTAATGTGCAGGCATTGTCCTCCACCTCTCTCCCAGAAACCCACAGACACTCATCCTGAACTCACTAACCTGTCTCGTATGTCTGCCTGTACAGTTAGACAAACCTGTCTTCCTTATGCTTGGCCTGTCTGTCCACTGTTAACTAGAAACTCCACACTATTAGCTGTTATTCCAACAAAACATCAAACAACAATTCCAGTTGAATATGTTGAGGTCAATGCCATATATTCCCCATGATGCAACATGTTTTATTTCAGAACAGTTAAATACTCAAGTAGTTGGTGAAAGTAATAAGCCACGTTTAGAGATTCAAAAGAAAATACAAAGTTGATGAAATAAGGCGCTTTGTAGGTGTTTCACTTGTTTGCAATACAGGAAGCCCTTAATACATGTTCAACCTTTCATAATAATAAGATCAGTTATTATCACACACGTGCACACACACCTCAAACCCACCAAGCCTTTCTACAAGACCTTTGTGCAACACACTGGAGAAAAAGTGAAAGCATGTTTCCAGTCGACCTTATTCATTTAGTTAGCGACCTTTCAGTGAGCCAAACTGGAGCTGAACAGTGTTGTAGTAACAGACATCTGAAAGGTACATGTTTAAAGCTTTATAAGGAGCACCCTGTGGAGCCCCACCATTAGGCACAGTCACTGCCATGCAGTCAGTCTCTACAGAGAAACATTCACTGCCATGCAGTCAGTCTCTACAGAGAAACAGTCACTGCCATGCAGTCAGTCTCTACAGAGAAACAGTCACTGCCATGCAGTCAGTCTCTACAGAGAAACAGTCACTGCCATGCAGTCAGTCTCTACAGAGAAACATTCACTGCCATGCAGTCAGTCTCTACAGAGAAACAGTCACTGCCATGCAGTCAGTCTCTACAGAGAAACAGTCACTGCCATGCAGTCAGTCTCTACAGAGAAACAGTCACTTCCATGCAGTCAGTCTCTACAGAGAAACAGTCACTGCCATGCAGTCAGTCTCTACAGAGAAACAGTCACTGCCATGCAGTCAGTCTCTACAGAGAAACAGTCACTGCCATGCAGTCAGTCTCTACAGAGAAACAGTCACTGCCATGCAGTCAGTCTCTACAGAGACACAGTCACTCGGTCTCTCTACAGAGAAACAGTCACTGCCATGCAGTCAGTCTCTACAGAGACACAGTCACTCGGTCTCTCTACAGAGAAACAGTCACTGCCATACAGTCAGTCTCTACAGAGAAACAGTCCCTCTACAGAGCATCAGTCCGTCAGTCAGTCTCTCTACAGATCAACAGTCAGTCAGTCTCTCTACAGAGCATCAGTCAGTCTCTCTACAGATCAACAGTCAGTCAGTCTCTCTACAGAGCATCAGTCAGTCTCTCTACAGAGCATCAGTCAGTCTCTCTACAGATCAACAGTTAGTCAGTCAGTCTCGCTACAGATCAACAGTCAGTCTCTCTACAGAGCAAGAGACAGTCACACAGAGTCTCGCTGGTGTATTGAACCGGGCATCACTGAGACCTCAATATGGCTATTCTACCCTCTGGATATCCCAGAGGTCAAAGTGCATAGACAGCTACATGATGTCTCTCTAGCTCACCTGGCTGTAGAGCTGCTTGGCTCACTCCTACTAAAGGATGTAGTCATAGGTACTACTAGTCCTGCTAAAGTATCAACATGTTCAGGGAAAAGTGGAGTTTCTCCCAGACACTGAGCTACGGTCTGTTTAGAATCCCCCTCCACTAATGGTTTAGGTTTGGATATGGGGAGCGTAAGCTGATCCTAGATCAGTGCTAACTAAGGGGTGACTTGAGCAAGCATGACAGAGTTGTGGTCAAAACTAAAGTGAATATTGAGCTTTCCTACTGGTTAGGGCTGTTGGAAGATGTGTTGATGGAAAACACACACACACACACACACACACACACACACACACACACACACACACACACACACACACACACACACACACACACACACACACACACACACACACACACACACACACACACACAGTGACATGTCAGCCTGTCTGTGGGACAGCTGGGTTGGAGCTGGAATGGAGAGGTCAGAGGTTAGACGGAAGGTCAGCTTTTTCCTCCCTGGTCAGTCAGCCAGCTGGTTTTGCCCTTACAGACTAAACTCCCTGACAACACACTGGTCCTCTGTAGGTCAGTTGGTAGAGCATGACACTTGCAACAACAGGATAGTGGGTTTGATTCCCGTGACCATCCACACATAAAGAATGCATACATGACTACATGGTTTGAATAAAAGCCTCTGCTAACTGGCATAAAAACACACCAACAGCAGACACACAGTGTCCATCAACGCGACACTCACCGAGACTGGGGGAAACAATGACTTATAAAGGCTTGATAGCTCAATGGAAAAGTTAATGATGATTAAAAGGTATTTGAAACAATTGACATTCCATTTAGTAATAAAAAAAGACAGAGAAGTTCAGGCACGTTGTGATGTTTTGGAAAGCATTCGGCTAAAACTGCTGAGCCTCGTTAGAGATGGTAGTAAGACCTTTTCATTATAAAGGGATAGAAACTCAGCCAATCATTCTTTAACTGTCAAACACACACTGACAGTCAGACTACAAAAGCATAGAATCAATCAACTCTCTCACCTCATATCTCTCTCTATATGTCGCCTACAGTATGACAACCCCACCTGAGATATTGAGGCAGACAGAGGACAACGCAAGGCTCATATCTGGAATGTTCAGGTCATTTGGAATGTGCCGCTGATTCTGGAAGCCTGGCTGCAGCAACACTAGAACTACACTAAAGGAGATGTCTCTTAAAGCTTTACTTGGTCCTGGAGAGTGGAGGAGACAGGGGTCAGGAGTCAGCCTCCAGGAGAGTGGAGGAAACAGGGGTCAGGAGTCAGCCTCCAGGAGAGTGGAGGAGACAGGGGTCAGGAGTCAGCCTCCAGGAGAGTGGAGGGGTCAGGGGTCAGCCTCCAGGAGAGTGGAGGAGTCAGGGGTCAGCCTCCAGGAGAGTGCAGGAGACAGGGGTAAGCCTCCAGAAGAGTGGAGGAGACAGGGGTCAGGGGTCAGCCTCCAGGAGAGTGGAGACAGGGGTCAGCCTCCAGGAGAGTGGAGGGGTCAGGGGTCAGCCTCCAGGAAAGTTGCGGAGACAGGGGTCAGGGGTCAGCCTCCAGGAGATTGGAGGAAACAGGGGTCAGCCTCCAGGAGAGTGGGGGCGAGAGCGGTCAGGGGACAGCCTCCAGGAGAGTGGGGGCGAGAGCGGTCAGGGGACAGCCTCCAGGAGAGTGGGGGCGAGAGCGGTCAGGGGTCAGCCTCCAGGAGAGTGGAGGAGACAGGGGTCAGCCTCCAGGAGAGGGGAGGAGACAGCGGTCAGGGGACAGCCTCCAGAGCGGCCTCGGCTAGCTGGTGTCACAGTGCAGGGCAATATGGCTGATAGAACAACAATACTAGGATGTATTGCTTCAATTTGAACATATTCTCAACACCGTTCAATCTTTCATTACATGTAACGCCCTCTAAATAGCATCAAAGGGTTGCTAGGGTAACAGTCATGGTCCTTTCTAGAAAAAGAGCATAATTCAATAGAAACACCAGATTCCGGTGGGTAACCAAGTAATAGCAGATCATGGCAACAGTTCGACTTGGTTAAAAACAACAACATCAACAACAACAACATGGAGGCAGTAGCATCCCACACACTTTCTTAGCTAAGCATCTGATCAAGTACCTACATACGACACTACATACCCTGTATGTTACACATGTAACCAGAACATTGCACTATTCAACACAGTAACTATCTGACACATACTTATCTGACAGAGGTACTCAGACTCAATCTCTGCTAGTCAATCCATCAGTCACAAGCACACATACAAGATAATCGTCCCAAATGGCATTTACCCATAAGGCTCTGGTCAAAAGTAGTGGCCTTTATAGAGGAAAATGTTCCATTTGAGACGCAGACATAGTCACAGAGGTGACGTTAGGGAGTGTCACAGAGGTGACGGTTTGAGGCTCATGTCCCGTTGCTGTGTCACCACAGTGACCCGGTGGGGGTGTCGGTCTAACAGAGGTATGACATCACAAAAACGCCACACGGGTTAATGCTGCATGAATTGCAAAACTCCCTTTTAACTAAAGTACAAATAAAACATTTAAAAATAGATAAAAACCATAAGACAAAAATAGAAGACAAATAAGAACGAAGACAAACCCAGAGAACACATATTAGTTAAAAAGGTCTATAAAAATACTACTATAGCTACTGTAGAAAGAGCAGCCCTGCAGGCCTCCGAGGTTTCTCTTCAGAGGTTTCTCTCCAGAGGTTTCTCTTCAGCGGTTTCTCTCTCCAGAGGTTTCTCTCCAGAGGTTTCTCTCCAGAGGTTTCTCTCCAGAGGTTTCTCTCTCCAGAGGTTTCTCTCCAGAGGTTTCTCTTCAGAGGTTTCTCTTCAGAGGTTTCTCTCCAGAGGTTTCTCTTCAGCGGTTTCTCTCTCCAGAGGTTTCTCTCCAGAGGTTTCTCTTCAGAGGTTTCTCTCCAGAGGTTTCTCTCCAGAGGTTTCTCTCCAGAGGTTTCTCTTCAGAGGTTTCTCTTCAGAGGTTTCTCTCCAGAGGTTTCTCTTCAGAGGTTTCTCTCCAGAGGTTTCTCTCCAGAGGTTTCCTTCCAGAGGTTTCCTTCCAGAGGTTTCCCTCCAGAGGTTTCCCTTCAGAGGTTTCCCTCCAGAGGTTTCCCTTCAGAGGTTTCCCTCCAGAGGTTTCCCTCCAGAGGTTTCCCTCCAGAGGTTTCTCTGGACCCGGTCCTGGAGATGGAGGCAGTGTGTGATGCCGCCCGTCCCGTACTGACAGACAGACAGCCCTCAGAGAGCCAGGGAAGGGGGGTTAGACCAGGGATGGGATGGGGCTGGGGGTACGGGTACGGGCTGGGGGTACAAGTTGGGGGCTGGGGTTACGGACTGGAGGTAGGGGTTGGGGGCGGAGGGTACGGCTTGGGGGTTTGGGGTACGGACTGGGGGGGTACTGTAGTCTCTCTCTGTCTTGTCTCTAGTGGATGGGGTTGATGTCTGTGCGGTGGTTGGGCAGGCCGTGCACAGTGCTGCCCCCTACAGCTGTGCTGGAGGTGGTGATGTTGTTGTGCTGGATGACCTGCTGCTGGGAGCAGGCTGGGGCCGGGCTGCCTGCTGGACTGCTGTCTGGACCTGAGGGGAGGAGGACAACACGCAGGGTGAGGGGATGTGTGTCATGTCTGTGTGAGTGCAGTGTTTGTATCAACATGAATGGGTGTGTAGTGAACATGAAACCCTCAATAGAACAACTCTCTCTAGATGTCTGTTTATCTAAACAAACACGGTGCAACAACCTCCAACAGTTAACAACCTCTTCATTTTCACCAAAAATAGAATCGTTATATTTCTATGTACAGTTTAAACCACTGAACATTATGTTTTCCAACGTAACATCTATCATATACTCCTTTCAGACAAATGGAATGAGGCGCATTGAAAGCACCTGGGCTTCGGCATGTTTGTTGTCTGTCTGAAAGGTTACACTGCAGCTTTTTAAAACCTCCACGAAACCTTTACTTTTGAAGCACCACTGAACGGGCATTTAACTGCCGCTTCTGAAGCCGGGCTAACATCCATCACTAGGCAACCAGAACTGTCAATCAAATGATCTTCATCTGCCTGCGCTCAGACCACTCGCTCCTAAGAAAAGTACTTTGAAGTTTGTTAAATACAATAACTGACAAATATTACTAAAATACATTTAGTAGAAAGAAAACACATGTACCATAAAAAACTGCAGAAAAACAAAAGCATTTTTTTTTATTTAACTAGGCAAGTCAGTTAAGAACAAATTCTTATTTACAATGACGGCCTAGGAACAGTGGGTTAACTGCCTTGTTCAGGGGCAGAACGACAGATTTTTTTACCATGTCAGCTCGGGGATTTGAACTTGCAACCTTTCGGTTACTAGTCCAATGCTCTAACCACTACGCTACCTGCCGCCCCATCAATCAATGTTTATTGTTGTCAGGGAAACAATAGAACATTCTATGCCGGAGCAGAATTCTACTGTCTGAAAAGGTAGACGCTTTGTAAATTGTCTGAAAGGTTATCAATTATCCACCCGTTACTGTAGCTGCGTCCTATGTATGAAAAGGGTCAAATAAACATGCATTTAAAAAAAACTTTATCCCTTTGAAAACATGCTTGATACATTTCCACAACATACTAGGAGTGACATCTGTACACAGACAGACTGGGCTTATCAATGCAAGTCTCTCCCAGTCAGTCAGTCCAGCCCAGTCTACTCCTCTAAACAAGGAGCCATTGAGAGCAGGGCAGTGCGAGGGGAAGTGAGCCTGATTTTCCTCTGCCTGTCTGCTGAAGCCTCACAGCACAGGGAGGGCCTTCTGCCTTCTCATAATTACATGGAAATGTCACTCCTATCCATATCAGAGGGTGGGGTTCTGATGTCATACTCTGCTGCTGTGGAACAGTCCAATAACCAGCAGGGGGATCGGGACCGGCGGGACGGGACATGGGAGTTTGGATGCCGGTCGGCAGTCAGTGACATCTTTTTTCAGTGGAATCTCTGCAGCGACCAAGAGCTGTGGTTTATTTCTATGGCTCCGGTCCACTTCTGATGGAAAAACAGGCCTCATACTCTGGGGTGGTGATGACCAGTACCAGACTTCCAGGCCAGGTGCTATCCTAGTGCCTCTCTGCCCCACATCCATGAAACAGCGTGGCTCCTGCCAGCATCCGTACACCCTGTGTGATACACATGGCAGGATCCATATGTCCTCATAGTGCGGTGAGTGTGGGACAGGATGTCTTGACTGTCACCACCCTGGACTGAACACCCTAACCTCAGGACTGCTTATGACTCATACACACAGACACTGTATGGCTGTATGGCTGGAGAACTGGGACACTGTATGGCTGTATGGCTGGAGAACTGGGACACTGTATGGCTGTATGGCTGGAGAACTGGGACACTGTATGGCTGTATGGCTGGAGAACTGGGACACTGTATGGCTGTATGGCTGGAGAACTGGGACACTGCATGGCTGTATGGCTGGAGAACTGGGACACTGTATGGCTGTATGGCTGGAGAACTGGGACACTGTATGGCTGTATGGCTGGAGAACTGGGACACTGTATGGCTGTATGGCTGGAGAACTGGGACACTGTATGGCTGTATGGCTGGAGAACTGGGAAGGTTCTCTATGCAGGTTTAGCTGCATACTAGTGATAAGGCACAGGGATGAGTGTGTGTGTTTCGGGGTTTCGTGTGTGTGTGTGTGTGTGTGTGTGTGTGTGTGTGTGTGTGTGTGTGTGTGTGTGTGTGTGTGTGTGTGTGTGTGTGTGTGTGTGTGTGTGTGTGTGTGTGTGTGTGTGCGTGCGCGAACAAGCTACTCACTGAGGTAACCTTGGGGGTCTTTCTGCAGAGTGGTGATGGGGCAGTCTTTATGGGTGAGGAGGAGCTGCTTGAGTTGGGTCACCTCGTTCTTCAGCATGGTCACCTCATTCTGAAAACAAGCAATCAAATGTGTTTAATAAAGCCCCTTTTACATCAGCAGTCTCCACAAAGTGCTTTACAGTTACCCAGCCTACACACATTTTGAGCACAATAAGAGAGATTTACTGTTAGCTGGACTGAGTGATTATATTTGCTTGGTGAATAAATTCAGCTTTTTTTGTTGTTGAATAGATTCTTGATAAAGGCACATTTTTTATAAAAGGAAAATAGCTTGTTTAAGCCTCACTGCAAAACTCACAATAAACATTCATTACTGCGATTACGTTTATTATCATTGCTAAAACCATGTACAATTACAGGATTAAGATTTCAATCTTAATTGGAATTGAATAAAACTACGGCAAATAAATGAACCAGCTTATTGTTAGGAATGTCAAAAGACAGACATCATTTCAGGGGCTGGTTTTGATTTATGGTTGAAAATTGTCTGTATCTCTGAGTGTCTGCTTCCTAGAACTACAACAAGCCCCTACGGAACAACAGAATGAATTACAACAAGCCCCTACGGAACAACGGACTGAACTACAACAAGCCCCTTCGGAACAACAGACTGAATTACAACAAGCCCCTACGGAACAACAGACTGAATTACAACAAGCCCCTACGGAACAACAGACTGAACTACAACAAGCCCCTACGGAACAACAGACTGAACTACAACAAGCCCCTACGGAACAACAGACTGAATTACAACAAGCCCCTACGGAACAACAGACTGAATTACAACAAGCCCCTACGGAACAACAGACTGAACTACAACAAGCCACTACGGAACAACAGACTGAATTACAACAAGCCCCTACGGAACAACAGACTGAATTACAACAAGCCCCTACGGAACAACAGACTGAACTACAACAAGCCCCTACGGAACAACAGACTGAACTACAACAAGCCCCTACGGAACAACAGACTGAATTACAACAAGCCCCTACGGAACAACAGACTGAATTACAACAAGCCCCTACGGAACAACAGACTGAATTACAACAAGCCCCTACGGAACAACAGACTGAACTACAACAAGCCCCTACGGAACAACAGACTGAACTACAACAAGCCCCTACGGAACAACAGACTGAACTACAACAAGCCCCTACGGAACAACAGACTGAATTACAACAAGCCCCTACGGAACAACAGACTGAATTACAACAAGCCCCTACGGAACAACAGACTGAATTACAACAAGCCCCTACGGAACAACAGACTGAACTACAACAAGCC
The DNA here is from genome assembly GCF_016432855.1 of Salvelinus namaycush. NCBI lineage: Eukaryota > Metazoa > Chordata > Actinopteri > Salmoniformes > Salmonidae > Salvelinus > Salvelinus namaycush. Next base: position 276,482 of record NW_024058831.1, read on the forward strand.
CCTACGGAACAACAGACTGAACTACAACAAGCCCCTACGGAACAACAGACTGAATTACAACAAGCCCCTACGGAACAACAGACTGAACTACAACAAGCCCCTACGGAACAACAGACTGAATTACAACAAGCCCCTACGGAACAACAGACTGAACTACAACAAGCCCCTACGGAACAACAGACTGAATTACAACAAGCCCCTACGGAACAACAGACTGAATTACAACAAGCCCCTACGGAACAACAGACTGAACTACAACAAGCCCCTACGGAACAACAGACTGAATTACAACAAGCCCCTACGGAACAACAGACTGAATTACAACAAGCCCCTACGGAACAACAGACTGAATTACAACAAGCCCCTACGGAACAACAGACTGAATTACAACAAGCCCCTACGGAACAACAGACTGAATTACAACAAGCCCCTACGGAACAACAGACTGAATTACAACAAGCCCCTACGGAACAACAGACTGAACTACAACAAGCCCCTACGGAACAACAGACTGAACTACAACAAGCCCCTACGGAACAACAGACTGAACTACAACAAGCCCCTACGGAACAACAGACTGAATTACAACAAGCCCCTACGGAACAACAGACTGAATTACAACAAGCCCCTACGGAACAACAGACTGAATTACAACAAGCCCCTACGGAACAACAGACTGAACTACAACAAGCCCCTACGGAACAACAGACTGAACTACAACAAGCCCCTACGGAACAACAGACTGAATTACAACAAGCCCCTACGGAACAACAGACTGAACTACAACAAGCCCCTACGGAACAACAGACTGAATTACAACAAGCCCCTACGGAACAACAGACTGAATTACAACAAGCCCCTACGGAACAACAGACTGAATTACAATAAGCCCCTACGGAACAACAGACTGAACTACAACAAGCCCCTACGGAACAACAGACTGAATTACAACAAGCCCCTACGGAACAACAGACTGAATTACAACAAGCCCCTACGGAACAACAGACTGAACTACAACAAGCCCCTACGGAACAACAGACTGAACTACAACAAGCCCCTACGGAACAACAGACTGAACTACAACAAGCCCCTACGGAACAACAGACTGAACTACAACAAGCCCCTACGGAACAACAGACTGAACTACAACAAGCCCCTACGTAACAAAAGACTGAATTACAACAAGCCCCTATAACTATAACAAGGGAGAGTGGCAGTATGTCTGAGTTTAGTGGAGCAGTTCTCCTCCCAGGTTGAAAGAACATCAAACACATTGAAAGTGTTTGGTCTTCATGATCTGAACTATAGATAAGCAGAGACGTGTGGATGAAAGGAAAACAACCATTGGTAGAGTTGGAGAAAGAAAGAAGGTCTGGGTTGGAGATGGGTGCTACCTAACTTTTACAAGAGTTGAGCAGCATTCAATTCAATTCACTAAACTTGATTTAGAATGCTGTACACAGATGGAACTCTAGGGGTGCAGGCACGTACACAGATGGAACTCTAGGGGTGCAGGCACGTACACAGATGGAACTCTAGGGGTGCAGGCACGTACACAGATGGAGCTCTAGGGGTGCAGGCACGTACACAGATGGAACTCTAGGGTTGCAGGCACGTACACAGATGGAACTCTAGGGGTGCAGGCACGTACACAGATGGAGCTCTAGGGGTGCAGGCACGTACACAGATGGAACTCTAGGGGTGCAGGCACGTACACAGATGGAGCTCTAGGGGTGCAGGCACGTACACAGATGGAACTCTAGGGGTGCAGGCACGTACACAGATGGAACTCTAGGGGTGCAGGCACGTACACAGATGGAACTCTAGGGGTGCAGGCACGTACACAGATGGAACTCTAGGGGTGCAGCCACGTACACAGATGGAACTCTAGGGGTGCAGGCACGTACACAAATGGAACTCTAGGGGTGCAGGCACGTACACAGATGGAGCTCTAGGGGTGCAGGCACGTACACAGATGGAGCTCTAGGGATGCAGGCACGTACACAGATGGAGCTCTAGGGGTGCAGGCACGTACACAGATGGAACTCTAGGGGTACAGGCACATACACAGATGGAGCTCTAGGGGTGCAGGCACGTACACAGATGGAACTCTAGGGGTGCAGGCACGTACACAGATGGAACTCTAGGGGTGCAGGCACGTACACAGATGGAACTCTAGGGGTGCAGCCACGTACACAGATGGAACTCTAGGGGTGCAGGCACGTACACAGATGGAACTCTAGGGGTGCAGGCACGTACACAGATGGAACTCTAGGGGTGCAGGCACGTACACAGATGGAGCTCTAGGGGTGCTGGAGCATCTGCCCTTTTGCCCTCTTATGAAAAAAAGGTCCCTTTTGATTAAAATCAAATCAAATTTTATTGGTCACATACACATATTTAGCAGATGTTATTGCAGGTGTAGTGAAATGCTGTTTTTTCAAACAAATGACTTTTTATTAAATGTTTAGTGTCTTTTCAGGGAAGGGGTCAGCTGCGGGTCACCCCTGTCAGTAGCAGAACAAGTGTTTTCACTCTGAGCACCTGCCCCATCAAAGGTGTGTGGCCCTGCAGTGGAGAACTTATGTACTACATCTCCCTGCTTTTTGAACATAAAAGTCTAATGTGAAGACCTACAACACGTCCCAAATAGCACCATATTCCCTATATAAGCTCACTACTTTTGACCAGAGCTCTATTGGCCCTATGGGCCCTGGTCAAAAGTAGTGCATTAAATAGGGACTAGTGTGGTATTTGCGACATAACCATCTAGTCCACATATATCCTACCAGAAGCTGCATGTTGGTCTGGGTCAGCTCTTCAGCCTTCTTCTCCAGTGACACCACCCATACTTTCCTCTTCTGTCTGCATCGCGTGGCCGCCGCTCGGTTTCTCTCCAGAAACTTCCGCCGCCGTTCGTCAGGGTCCTCGTCCACCGTCCGCCTGCGGCGCCCACCGCTAGGGGTCGGAGACTGCATCGTCTGGCTCGGCTGCATCTGCTGGGCCGCCGGGGACAACTAGAGAGAGAAAGAGAGAGAGAGAGAACGAGGTCACACACACAAAGGGAAAGGAAAAGGAAAGGGGGATACCTAGTCAGTTGTAAAGGGGGATACCTAGTCAGTTGTACAACTGAATGCCTTCAACTGAAATGTGTCTTCCGCATTTACAGGTCACTAAGAAGGACTTCAACCATGTCTCATTTCCATGTTTCGTCTACTCTAACATCTCATGAAAGTCTTAACCTAGCTGAATTGGTTGTACCCTCCTGGTTCTATACTTCTACTCTACCTGTTTAAAGTCACTATTCACAGTCCCTACTCTACATGTTTAAAGTCACTATTCACAGTACCTACTCTACCTGTTTAAAGTCACTATTCACAGTCCCTACTGTACCTGTTTAAAGTCACTATTCACGGTCCCTACTCCCTACTCTACCTGTTTAAAGTCACTATTCACAGTACCTACTCTACCTGTTTAAAGTCACTATTCACAGTCCCTACTCTACCTGTTTAAAGTCACTATTCACAGTCCCTACTCTACCTGTTTAAAGTCACTATTCACAGTCCCTACTCTACCTGTTTAAAGTCACTATTCACAGTCCCTACTCTACCTGTTTAAAGTCACTATTCACAGTCCCTACTCTACCTGTTTAAAGTCACTATTCACAGTCCCTACTCTACCTGTTTAAAGTCACTATTCACAGTCCCTACTCTACCTGTTTAAAGTCACTATTCACAGTCCCTACTCTACCTGTTTAAAGTCACTATTCACAGTCCCTACTCTACCTGTTTAAAGTCACTATTCACAGTCCCTACTCTACCTGTTTAAAGTCACTATTCACAGTCCCTACTCTACCTGTTTAAAGTCACTATTCACGGTCCCTACTCTACCTGTTTAAAGTCACTATTCACAGTCCCTACTCTACATGTTTAAAGTCACTATTCACAGTCCCTACTCTACCTGTTTAAAGTCACTATTCACAGTCCCTACTCTACATGTTTAAAGTCACTATTCACAGTCCCTACTCTACCTGTTTAAAGTCACTATTCACAGTCCCTACTCTACCTGTTTAAAATCACTATTCAGAGTCCCTACTCTACCTGTTTAAAATCACGATTCACAGTCCCTACTGTACCTGTTTAAAGTCACTATTCACGGTCCCTACTCCCTACTGTACCTGTTTAAAGTCACTATTCACGGTCCCTACTCTACCTGTTTAAAATCACTATTCACAGTCCCTACTGTACCTGTTTAAAGTCACTATTCACGGTCCCTACTCTACATGTTTAAAGTCACTATTCACAGTCCCTACTGTACCTGTTTAAAGTCACTATTCACGGTCCCTACTCTACCTGTTTAAAATCACTATTCACAGTCCCTACTGTACCTGTTTAAAGTCACTATTCACGGTCCCTACTCTACATGTTTAAAGTCACTATTCACAGTCCCTACTGTACCTGTTTAAAGTCACTATTCACGGTCCCTACTCTACCTGTTTAAAATCACTATTCACGGTCCCTACTCTACATGTTTAAAGTCACTATTCACAGTCCCTACTCTACCTGTTTAAAATCACTATTCACAGTCCCTACTCTACATGTTTAAAGTCACTATTCACAGTCCCTACTCTACATGTTTAAAGTCACTATTCACAGTCCCTACTCTACATGTTTAAAGTCAATATTCACAGTCCCTACTCTACATGTTTAAAGTCAATATTCACAGTCCCTACTCTACATGTTTAAAGTCACTATTCACAGTCCCTACTCTACCTGTTTAAAATCACTATTCACAGTCCCTACTCTACATGTTTAAAGTCACTATTCACAGTCCCTACTCTACCTGTTTAAAGTCACTATTCACAGTCCCTACTCTACATGTTTAAAGTCACTATTCACAGTCCCTACTCTACATGTTTAAAGTCAATATTCACAGTCCCTACTCTACATGTTTAAAGTCAATATTCACAGTCCCTACTCTACATGTTTAAAGTCACTATTCACAGTCCCTACTCTACCTGTTTAAAATCACTATTCACAGTCCCTATTCTACATGTTTAAAGTCAATATTCACAGTCCCTACTCTACCTGTTTAACGTCACTATTCACAGTCCCTACTCTACCTGTTTAAAATCACTATTCACAGTCCCTACTCTACCTGTTTAAAATCACTCTTCACAGTCCCTACTCTGCCTGTTTAATGTCACTATTTACAGTCCCTAGTCTACCTGTTTAAAGTCACTATTCACAGTCCCTACTCTACCTGTTTAAAATCACTATTCACAGTCCCTACTCTACCTGTTTAAAATCACTATTCACAGTCCCTACTCTACCTGTTTAACGTCACTATTCACAGTCCCTACTCTACCTGTTTAAAATCACTATTCACAGTCCCTACTCTACCTGTTTAAAATCACTATTCACAGTCCCTACTCTACATGTTTAAAATCACTATTCACAGTCCCTACTCTACCTGTTTAAAATCACTCTTCACAGTCCCTACTCTGCCTGTTTAATGTCACTATTCACAGCCCCTACTCTACCTGTTTAAAATCACTATTCACATTCCCTACTCTACCTGTTTAAAATCACTATTCACGGCCACTTCCCTAAAAACAAAATTATGCCCATGCCAAGTGCCCTCCCCCTCCCCACCACTTCTTCCCCATCTGAGGGCGTCAGTCAGTCAGTCAGTCAGTCAATCAGTCAGTCAGTCAGTCAGGAGCAGGTGGGTGGGTGAGTGAGTAACTGGACTGATTTACAGAGCAGCCCTGCTCGCCTTGTTAAAGAAGTGTCAGGACACCGTTTTCCACCGCCCACCTCCACTCAGCCTAACCCTCACAGACACACAGTCAGAAAGAGCCTGCTTTGCTTTCTAAAACCCCTCAGTATGCCCACTGACTGGTCCTGACATATACTTGGCATGGGTCAAGTGCTTTCAGTCCTCAGATCATTACTGTTTTCAGGAGGATGGTGGAAAGTACCAGTTGCTTTGATGGCGGCTGTGTGTACAGCCAGTGTTGTTGTAATGTTTTACTGGTACAGAAGGATATATTTAGAACATACATGGGAGGGGTCCTAATGGCTCAACAGTCAAATGTACATTAATGGTCTTAGTTAACCTTTGACCTTATTGTAATTTACATCACTAACTTCCATGTCAACATCACAACATCAGTCCTGGGACAAATGTTTGAATCAATGTCAAATATAGGTGAAAACCAAAGACAATAACAGTATGTATTGTTAGTTGATGCTAGGCTGTGTGTTTGTTCTGTCAGCTCTCCATGACTAGTGCTAATAACCCAGGCCAGTCTTATAGGCTTACAACACCTGGAACATGTTGTGACCACTGGACTGACAGACTGAAGCCCTGGTCTGTACATTATCCTAACCCTACAACACCTGGAACATGTTGTGACCACTGGACTGACTGACTGAAGCCCTGGTCTGTACATTATCCTAACCCTACAACACCTGGAACATGTTGTGACCACTGGACTGACTGACTGAAGCCCTGGTCTGTACATTATCCTAACCCTACAACACCTGGAACATGTTGTGACCACTGGACTGACTGACTGAAGCCCTGGTCTGTACATTATCCTAACCCTACAACACCTGGAACATGTTGTGACCACTGGACTGACTGACTGAAGCCCAGTATATATGTTATAGCAACCTAACAGAGTAAAGGCCTAAACTCCCCAAACGAGTGCGTGTGAGGTATTTAAGATTAAGGGTGAAGCCCTGGAGCCCAGACAGTTTACAACCTCCAACTGACCCTCCTGACCACTGAGACTGATCTGCAGCTGACCAACCTCAAAGGAAAAACTGACCTTTGTGTCTGTTGCCAGGTACCTCTTCTTGGCAGTATGGCCACGGCCCACGGCTGAAGGAAAATGTGTCTGACCAGCCCCGGCGCTTTACAGTGAATTTGTAATGTCATTTCCTCTACTGCATTTAAACCAAACCACTAATGGCTGTCTGTCTACCAGACTGTTAAAGTGCAGGACTGAACTGTTATGGTTTGGGTTAAAGTAGGTGCTTTTGGCTTCACATGTGGTTTTAGTAGGTACTTGCCATGCTTTGGTTTTGTGACAAACCTTCATAAACCTCTGTCTATACATGAATGGTTCTGATATTTACCTTCCTCTACCTCTGGCTCCGGTACCTATGCGTGGGGAAAGAATCACTTGTGAGTGCTAACCTGTGAATGTGACCCTGGTCCAGAATGAAGTGGAGGGTGGGGTGAGGTCTGGTGTGGGTGTCCAGGGTGGAGGTGAGGCGGGGGTGAAGTCTGGTGTGGGTGTCCAGGGTGGAGGTGAGGCGGGGGTGAGGTCTGGTGTGGGTGTCCAGGGTGGAGATGAGGCGGGTGGGAGTTGTGATGGGGGTTGTGGCCCTGTGGGTGGTGGTGCCCGCCCTGGCTGTGGCCGCTGTGGTGATGGTGGGGGTGGTGCTGGTAGGCGTGGCTGTGGGGCGGAGCCGACAGGTGCTGGTGAGGGTGGGAGGGGTGAAGGTGGTGGTGGCCGCCCCCCTGCTCCTGCTGCTGCCGCGATGACATCATTTCCATCATGTGACCCATGCTGTTCATGTTGCCGTTGGCGATGGCTCCCGGGTGGTGCGCGAGCGCCGCCTTCAGCCTCTGTATGGAGAAGAACAACAACATGGCCATGTTTCTATCATTCACTGGGATTAGGGACAGGAGTTCTTCCTGGTCAAGTCATGTGGCCAGGAAAAACTTCAGGCGCTTACTATTCCAGACCATAGAGTTAAATGATTCATCTCTTTAGGCCAGACTTTGTCTGTTTGACAGTCTATCATTGAGTTAACTGGCAACAGGTACTGTAGGTCAATTGAAAGTGTGTTGACTATTGACTGTGAGACGATACACTGCTGCATTCATCTTCATACTGTACATCCACATGTCACGGCTGAGGTACAAACCAGAGCTGAGCCTTGACAGCCCTCACCCTCTCTCTCTCTCTCTCTCTCTCTCTCTACTGCATTCTTACTTTCCATCTCACTCTTTCGCTCGCTCCCTTCCCTCTGCCTTCCTCTCTCTCTATCCCTTTCTCTCAGTTTAGACAGTGGTCTTGCTCTCTCTCTCCTTTCCTCTCTCCAGGTCTAACGGATGAGGGATACGTCTGTCTGTCTGTCTGTCTGTCTGTCTGTCTGTCTGTCTGTCTGTCTGTCTGTCTGTCTGTCTGTCTGTCTGTCTGTCTGTCTGTCTGTCTGTCTGTCTGTCTGTCTGTCTGTCTGTCTGTCTGTCTGTCTGTCTGTCTGTCTGTCTGTCTGTCTGTCTGTGAACCCGAGTCTGGTCTGTTCTATGTTTACTCATGGGAGCAGGTTTGTTGCTTTAACCGTGTGGTCTACTTAAGACTCACTGAGAGGCTCTGAGAACTGGCCAAGATCTGCGACCAGAGAGAGAGAGAGCGAGAGAGAGAGAGAGAGAGAGGGGAGTGAGAGAGGCAGAGAGATGGGGGGAGGAGAGAGAGAGAGATGGGGAGAGAGAGAGAGAGAGAGAGAGAGAGAGAGAGAGAGAGAGCGGGGACAGTGAGAGGCAGAGAGATGGAGAGAGAGAGAGAGAGAGAGAGAGAGAGAGAGAGAGAGAGAGAGAGAGAGAGAGAGAGAGAGAGAGAGAGAGAGAGAGAGAGAGAGGGGGGACATTGAGAGAGACAGAGAGATGGGGAGAGAGAGAGAGAGAGAGAGAGAGAGAGAGAGAGAGAGAGAGAGAGGGGACAGTGAGAGAGGCAGAGAGATGGGGGGAGAGAGAGAGAGAGAGAGGGGACAGTGAGAGAGTCAGAGAGATGGGGAGAGAGGGAGAGAGAGAGAGAGAGAGAGAGAGAGAGAGAGAGAGAGAGAGAGAGAGAGAGGGGACAGTGAGAGAGGCAGAGAGATGGGGAGAGAGAGAGAGAGAGAGAGAGAGAGAGAGAGAGAGAGAGAGAGAGAGAGAGAGAGAGAGGGGACAGTGAGAGAGGCAGAGAGATGGGGGGGAGAGAGAGAGAGAGGGGACAGTGAGAGAGGCAGAGAGAGAGAGAGAGATGGGGGAGAGAGAGAGAGGGGACAGTGAGAGAGGCAGCGAGATGGGGGGAGAGAGAGAGAGAGAGAGATGGGGGAGAGAGAGAGAGGCAGAGAGATGGGGGGAGAGAGAGAGGGGGGACAGTGAGAGAGGCAGAGAGATGGGGGAGAGAGAGAGAGGGGACAGTGAGAGAGGCAGAGAGATGGGGGGAGAGAGAGGGCTTTTCAAGATGCTCTTGTATTCCTGGTGTTTACCAGTCCCACCACACCACTCCTCAAGTGTCTGTTTGTTTGGGCAGACACTTAAAGAGACAACCCCCAAGGAAAGGGAGAAATCACCCACTCAAATCCGAATACAAACATACAAGTTCCAAAACATGTCTGCTGCACTCAGTGCACGTCTGATCTGCTGAGAACTAACTTAGTCATAATGTTAAAAAAAACATGTCTGCACCTTTTCATTTTTCTGTTCCATTTGGGAGGAGGTTTTGGAATAACAGTGTGAGAGAGTGTTGAGTCTGGGACTGCCACTGTAATGACTGTAGTGGATTGGCTGGGGCTTCATTCTGAAAGGTGCTCAGTTAACATAAAGAGGACCTGTACTGTAGCTTTACGGTACTGTTAATGGGATTTTCATCATTGGCACAAAATCTATAAACTTACTAACTAAAATTGTCAATCCATTCAATTCAGTTTTGTCAGTCTTATGTTGCTTGCTAACTCTCCATCTCCTCTCTCTCTCCATCTCCATCTCCTTTCTCTCCATCTCCTCTTTCTCTATCTCCTGTCTCTCTCCATCTCCTGTCTCTCTCATCTCCTGTCTCTCTCCATCTCCTGTCTCTCTTCATCTCCTCTCTCTCCATCCCCTCTCTCTCCATTTCCTGTCTCTCTCCATTTCCTGTCTCTCTCCATCTCCTCTCTCTCCATCTCCTGTCTCTCTCCATCTCCTGTCTCTCTTCATCTCCTCTCTCTCCATCTCCTCTCTCTCTCCATTTCCTGTCTCTCTCCATCTGTTTTCTCTCTCCAATGTCCATCTCTTCCTTTACCCCTCTCTCTCTCCCTCCCCTATCTCCCCCGTCTCACCCCCCACCCCTCTACCTCCCAGCTGCTGTCAGTCAGTCAGTCCAGTCTGTCCAGGCCTCCTCCAGGCCTCCTCCTCCAGGCCTCCTCTTCCAGGCCTCCTCTTCCAGGCCTCCTCCTCCAGGCCTCCTCCAGGCCTCCTCCTCCAGGCCTCCTCCAGGCCTCCATGTCTCTTTAACAACCTTTACATTCATGATTCCCTGGGTCACCACGCCAGAGAGAAAGAGAGAGATAAAGAGCACATCAACCCTCTCCTCCTCCTGCCTCCCACACCCCTCCCTTCCTCACTCCTCTCTCTCTCACCCTCCTTCAGGGGAACTCTAGCTGTCTCAGATGAAGGATTGATGCACGCTCCACACGCCACAGTAACATCTTAGCAATGTGGAAAACAAAACAACAGTATCTCAGGTATTTGATGCACACAGCTGGCCTGCATAGTTTACGATGTAGGAAGTTTTGAGTGACAAGTATGGGCCATTCATCATATCTAGGTTGTCATGTACTGTAGCATCCCGTTCTATGGGACCAGTGAAACCATTAGCCTGTTAAGCCTGTTTCAGTCTGTTCCTGGCACAGCCATAGAGTTTATATCTGCCTGTCTGGCTCTCATCTCATACTGTACTAACAAGGAACCACCTGACAGCATAGGGATTTATATCAAAGGTTAACCAATGTCATGGTCCTCTCAGCAGTGTTTCCTATATTCATTGGATAGATCAGTGCTACCTGATATTACCTTCATAGATCCTACTGCTGTCATGGTTCCTGTTCTTTATATCACCTTCATAGATCCTACTGCTGTCATGGTTCCTGTTCTTCATATCACCTTCATAGATCCTACTGCTGTCATGGTTCCTGTTCTTTATATCACCTTCATAGATCCTACTGCTGTCATGGTTCCTGTTCTTTATATCACCTTCATAGATCCTACTGCTGTCATGGTTCCTGTTCTTCATATCACCTTCATAGATCATACTGCTGTCATGGTTCCTGTTCTTCATATCACCTTCATAGATCCTACTGCTGTCATGGTTCCTGTTCTTTATATCACCTTCATAGATCCTACTGCTGTCATGGTTCCTGTTCTTCATATCACCTTCATAGATCATACTGCTGTCATGGTTCCTGTTCTTCATATCACCTTCATAGATCATACTGCTGTCATGGTTCCTGTTCTTCATATCACCTTCATAGATCCTACTGCTGTCATGGTTCCTGTTCTTCATATCACCTTCATAGATCATACTGCTGTCATGGTTCCTGTTCTTCATATCACCTTCATAGATCTACAACACAGTGGGTTAACATACCACAGAGACCAGACTACAGAACAGTGGGTTAGATCAGGTCTGTCTAGACTACAGCACAGTGGGTTAGATCTGATCTGTCTAGACTACAACACAGTGGGTTAGATCAGGTCTGTCTAGACTACAACACAGTGGGTTAGATCAGGTCTGTCTAGACTACAACACAGTGGGTTAGATCAGGTCTGTCTAGACTACAGCACAGTGGGTTAGATCAGGTCTGTCTAGACTACAGCACAGTGGGTTAGATCTGTCTGTCTAGACTACAGCACAGTGGGTTAGATCTGTCTGTCTAGACTACAGCACAGTGGGTTAGATCAGGTCTGTCTAGACTACAGCACAGTGGGTTAGATCAGGTCTGTCTAGACTACAGCACAGTGGGTTAGATCAGGTCTGTCTAGACTACAGCACAGTGGGTTAGATCAGGTCTGTCTAGACTACAACACAGTGGGTTAGATCAGGTCTGTCTAGACTACAGCACAGTGGGTTAGATCAGGTCTGTCTAGACTACAGCACAGTGGGTTAGATCTGTCTGTCTAGACTACAACACAGTGGGTTAGATCTGTCTGTCTAGACTACAACACAGTGGGTTAGATCAGGTCTGTCTAGACTACAACACAGTGGGTTAGATCAGGTCTGTCTAGACTACAACACAGTGGGTTAGATCAGGTCTGTCTAGACTACAACACAGTGGGTTAGATCAGGTCTGTCTAGACTACAACACAGTGGGTTAGATCTGTCTGTCTAGACTACAACACAGTGGGTTAGATCAGGTCTGTCTAGACTACAACACAGTGGGTTAGATCAGGTCTGTCTAGACTACAACACAGTGGGTTAGATCAGGTCTGTCTAGACTACAACACAGTGGGTTAGATCAGGTCTGTCTAGACTACAACACAGTGGGTTAGATCAGGTCTGTCTAGACTACAACACAGTGGGTTAGATCAGGTCTGTCTAGACTACAACACAGTGGGTTAGATCTGTCTGTCTAGACTACAACACAGTGGGTTAGATCTGTCTGTCTAGACTACAACACAGTGGGTTAGATCAGGTCTGTCTAGACTACAGCACAGTGGGTTAGATCAGGTCTGTCTAGACTACAACACAGTGGGTTAGATCAGGTCTGTCTAGACTACAGCACAGTGGGTTAGATCAGGTCTGTCTAGACTACAACACAGTGGGTTAGATCAGGTCTGTCTAGACTACAGCACAGTGGGTTAGATCAGGTCTGTCTAGACTACAGCACAGTGGGTTAGATCAGGTCTGTCTAGACTACAGCACAGTGGGTTAGATCAGGTCTGTCTAGACTACAGCACAGTGGGTTAGATCAGGTCTGTCTAGACTACAGCACAGTGGGTTAGATCTGTCTGTCTAGACTACTACACAGTGGGTTAGATCTGTCTGTCTAGACTACAACACAGTGGGTTAGATCTGGTCTGTCTAGACTACAACACAGTGGGTTAGATCAGGTCTGTCTAGACTACAACACAGTGGGTTAGATCAGGTCTGTCTAGACTACAACACAGTGGGTTAGATCAGGTCTGTCTAGACTACAACACAGTGGGTTATATCAGGTCTGTCTAGACTACAACACAGTGGGTTAGATCAGATCTGTCTAGACTACAACACAGTGGGTTAGATCAGGTCTGTCTAGACTACAACACAGTGGTTTAGATCAGGTCTGTCTAGACTACAACACAGTGGGTTAGATCAGGTCTGTCTAGACTACAACACAGTGGGTTAGATCAGGTCTGTCTAGACTACAACACAGTGGGTTAGATCAGGTCTGTCTAGACTACAACACAGTGGGTTAGATCTGATCTGTCTAGACTACAACACAGTGGGTTAGATCAGGTCTGTCTAGACTACAACACAGTGGGTTAGATCAGGTCTGTCTAGACTACAACACAGTGGGTTAGATCAGGTCTGTCTAGACTACAACACAGTGGGTTAGATCAGGTCTGTCTAGACTACAACACAGTGGGTTAGATCAGGTCTGTCTAGACTACAACACAGTGGGTTAGATCTGTCTGTCTAGACTACAACACAGTGGGTTAGATCAGGTCTGTCTAGACTACAGCACAGTGGGTTAGATCAGGTCTGTCTAGACTACAGCACAGTGGGTTAGATCTGTCTGTCTAGACTACAGCACAGTGGGTTAGATCAGGTCTGTCTAGACTACAGCACAGTGGGTTAGATCTGATCTGTCTAGACTACAACACAGTGGGTTAGATCAGGTCTGTCTAGACTACAACACAGTGGGTTAGATCAGGTCTGTCTAGACTACAACACAGTGGGTTAGATCAGGTCTGTCTAGACTACAGCACAGTGGGTTAGATCTGTCTGTCTAGACTACAGCACAGTGGGTTAGATCTGTCTGTCTAGACTACAGCACAGTGGGTTAGATCAGGTCTGTCTAGACTACAGCACAGTGGGTTAGATCAGGTCTGTCTAGACTACAGCACAGTGGGTTAGATCAGGTCTGTCTAGACTACAGCACAGTGGGTTAGATCAGGTCTGTCTAGACTACAACACAGTGGGTTAGATCAGGTCTGTCTAGACTACAGCACAGTGGGTTAGATCAGGTCTGTCTAGACTACAGCACAGTGGGTTAGATCTGTCTGTCTAGACTACAACACAGTGGGTTAGATCTGTCTGTCTAGACTACAACACAGTGGGTTAGATCAGGTCTGTCTAGACTACAACACAGTGGGTTAGATCAGGTCTGTCTAGACTACAACACAGTGAGTTAGATCAGGTCTGTCTAGACTACAACACAGTGGGTTAGATCAGGTCTGTCTAGACTACAACACAGTGGGTTAGATCTGTCTGTCTAGACTACAACACAGTGGGTTAGATCAGGTCTGTCTAGACTACAACACAGTGGGTTAGATCAGGTCTGTCTAGACTACAACACAGTGGGTTAGATCAGGTCTGTCTAGACTACAACACAGTGGGTTAGATCAGGTCTGTCTAGACTACAACACAGTGGGTTAGATCAGGTCTGTCTAGACTACAACACAGTGGGTTAGATCAGGTCTGTCTAGACTACAACACAGTGGGTTAGATCTGTCTGTCTAGACTACAACACAGTGGGTTAGATCTGTCTGTCTAGACTACAACACAGTGGGTTAGATCAGGTCTGTCTAGACTACAGCACAGTGGGTTAGATCAGGTCTGTCTAGACTACAACACAGTGGGTTAGATCAGGTCTGTCTAGACTACAGCACAGTGGGTTAGATCAGGTCTGTCTAGACTACAACACAGTGGGTTAGATCAGGTCTGTCTAGACTACAGCACAGTGGGTTAGATCAGGTCTGTCTAGACTACAGCACAGTGGGTTAGATCAGGTCTGTCTAGACTACAGCACAGTGGGTTAGATCAGGTCTGTCTAGACTACAGCACAGTGGGTTAGATCAGGTCTGTCTAGACTACAGCACAGTGGGTTAGATCTGTCTGTCTAGACTACTACACAGTGGGTTAGATCTGTCTGTCTAGACTACAACACAGTGGGTTAGATCTGGTCTGTCTAGACTACAACACAGTGGGTTAGATCAGGTCTGTCTAGACTACAACACAGTGGGTTAGATCAGGTCTGTCTAGACTACAACACAGTGGGTTAGATCAGGTCTGTCTAGACTACAACACAGTGGGTTATATCAGGTCTGTCTAGACTACAACACAGTGGGTTAGATCAGATCTGTCTAGACTACAACACAGTGGGTTAGATCAGATCTGTCTAGACTACAACACAGTGGGTTAGATCAGGTCTGTCTAGACTACAACACAGTGGTTTAGATCAGGTCTGTCTAGACTACAACACAGTGGGTTAGATCAGGTCTGTCTAGACTACAACACAGTGGGTTAGATCAGGTCTGTCTAGACTACAACACAGTGGGTTAGATCAGGTCTGTCTAGACTACAGCACAGTGGGTTAGATCAGGTCTGTCTAGACTACAGCACAGTGGGTTAGATCAGGTCTGTCTAGACTACAGCACAGTGGGTTAGATCTGTCTGTCTAGACTACAACACAGTGGGTTAGATCAGATCTGTCTAGACTACAACACAGTGGGTTAGATCAGGTCTGTCTAGACTACAACACAGTGGGTTAGATCAGGTCTGTCTAGACTACAACACAGTGGGTTAGATCAGGTCTGTCTAGACTACAACACAGTGGGTTAGATCTGTCTGTCTAGACTACAACACAGTGGGTTAGATCAGGTCTGTCTAGACTACAACACAGTGGGTTAGATCAGATCTGTCTAGACTACAACACAGTGGGTTAGATCAGGTCTGTCTAGACTACAACACAGTGGGTTAGATCAGGTCTGTCTAGACTACAACACAGTGGGTTAGATCAGGTCTGTCTAGACTACAACACAGTGGGTTAGATCAGAGGTGCTGTCTCTCTCTCTCTCTCTCTCTCCGCCTGTCTGTCTGTCTGTCTGTCTGTCTGTCTGTCTGTCTGTCTGTCTGTCTGTCTGTCTGTCTGTCTGTCTGTCTGTCTGTCTGTCTGTCTGTCTGTCTGTCTGTCTGTCTGTGAGAGTTGGTCAAATGGAAGTGTGAGTGAGGCAATCAATCACATAACTGGTTTGTGAAAAAAAGCAAGCACCAAAACCAATGGTGATTCTGGCCACTGTATCTGTTGCTTATAACAAAGCATCATTAGATGTGTATTTACTGTCTAGACCCCCTTACTAAATGTACACTACACCTAACAGATAAAAAGCAGTCTGAGATCACATCACTAATATTCCCCAGACTGCTGACATGGACATCTTCCATGTGGCTCTACTGTCTGAGGAAGTCATCTGACCCTGACAGGCCACCATAACACCTCCCCATTCAGCCTTCAACCTGTCAATCAACACCCAGACCTGGGGCCCCTCCCCTGCGATAGCGGGAGCCAATCAGGCTGGGCAGCTGTCCGCCTATCTTCCACCACTCAATCATAGCAGCCAATCTCATGTCCTGAGCCACGTTCCCACAGAGGCCAGAGCAGAGACCCAGGCAGTGGAATGTGACTGCCCCATCCACCACTGTCTGCTCTGCACTGCACTGCAGACCCACTAATGTGCCTGTCTGGGGCTGGGGGAAGGGGTATAGGACTGGGAGGTGAGGCTGGGGCTGTGGCTGAGGGTTGGGGCTGATGTTGCCTGGCTCCATGCCAGCCAAACGTCAGGGGAGTGGGGGATAGAGGGGTGGAGGGAGAAGAAGCGGGGGAGTGGATAGCTTCCAGTCTCCCCTCCACTCACAGAGAGAGAGAGAGAGTCAGCCTGGCCTCGGGGCCCAGCAAAGTGCTCATTTATCAGCCCTGTATTGTGAGAGGAGTCCAGCTGGCAGGGCCGCCTCTACTATCTATCTGGCTTTTAACTGAATTAACCTCCATCAGGAGGAGAGGAGAGGCCGCAGGCTGCCTCCCGAACGGCACCAAATAGTATATTTATAGTGCACAAGGGCCCAAGTCACAATAAGTGCACTCTAAAGGAATAGGGTGCCATCTGGGATACAGATCCAGTGTGTCACAGTCAGGCAGCTGTACTGTAGCTAGTGGAGGCAGGTCAGAGAGACAGGGTTAAAACACAGTGCTAGCTACACCCGACACACACAGCCTGTAACCATAACAACAGACACACTCACTACAGAGAGAGTTGAACTCACGGAACTCATAATCAAGCAGTACATTGTACCAGCCACAGCTGAGAGTAGCCACACAGCAGAGAAGAGAAGCACTGATTGTGGTACGTAACAATGGACTTCACCTACGATACAGTCAGTCTGAGCTGTAGTTCTACAACACAAAAGGTTCCACTGCACATGACGCTACTAAACACCGGTCTGTAGGATTCAAAAACAAAGCATCTAAGAGAACCAGGCAGGGATCTGTGAACCAGGCAGGGATCTGTGAACCAGGCAGGGATCTGTGAACCAGGCAGAGATCTGGGAACCAGGCAGGGATCTGTGAACCAGGCAGGGATCTGTGAACCAGGCAGGGATCTGTGAACCAGGCAGGGATCTGTGAACCAGGCAGGGATCTGGGAACCAGGCAGGGATCTGTGAACCAGGCAGGGATCTGGGAACCAGGCAGGGATCTGGGAACCAGGCAGGGATCTGTGAACCAGGCAGGGATCTGGGAACCAGGCAGGGATCTGGGAACCAGGCAGGGATCTGTGAACCAGGCAGGGATCTGGGAACCAGGCAGGGATCTGTGAACCAGGCAGGGATCTGTGAACCAGGCAGGGATCTGTGAACCAGGCAGGGATCTGTGAACCAGGCAGGGATCTGGGAACCAGGCAGGGATCTGTGAACCAGGCAGGGATCTGTGAACCAGGCAGGGATCTGTGAACCAGGCAGGGATCTGTGAACCAGGCAGGGATCTGGGAACCAGGCAGGGATCTGTGAACCAGGCAGGGATCTGGGAACCAGGCAGGGATCTGGGAACCAGGCAGGGATCTGTGAACCAGGCAGGGATCTGGGAACCAGGCAGGGATCTGGGAACCAGGCAGGGATCTGTGAACCAGGCAGGGATCTGGGAACCAGGCAGGGATCTGTGAACCAGGCAGGGATCTGTGAACCAGGCAGGGATCTGGGAACCAGGCAGGGATCTGGGAACCAGGCAGGGATCTGTGAACCAGGCAGGGATCTGTGAACCAGGCAGGGATCTGTGAACCAGGCAGGGATCTGTGAACCAGGCAGGGATCTGGGAACCAGGCAGGGATCTGTGAACCAGGCAGGGATCTGGGAACCAGGCAGGGATCTGGGAACCAGGCAGGGATCTGTGAACCAGGCAGGGATCTGTGAACCAGGCAGGGATCTGTGAACCAGGCAGGGATCTGGGAACCAGGCAGGGATCTGTGAACCAGGCAGGGATCTGGGAACCAGGCAGGGATCTGTGAACCAGGCAGGGATCTGGGAACCAGGCAGGGATCTGGGAACCAGGCAGGGATCTGTGAACCAGGCAGGGATCTGGGAACCAGGCAGGGATCTGGGAACCAGGCAGGGATCTGTGAACCAGGCAGGGATCTGGGAACCAGGCAGGGATCTGTGAACCAGGCAGGGATCTGTGAACCAGGCAGGGATCTGGGAACCAGGCAGGGATCTGGGAACCAGGCAGGGATCTGTGAACCAGGCAGGGATCTGTGAACCAGGCAGGGATCTGTGAACCAGGCAGGGATCTGTGAACCAGGCAGGGATCTGGGAACCAGGCAGGGATCTGTGAACCAGGCAGGGATCTGGGAACCAGGCAGGGATCTGGGAACCAGGCAGGGATCTGTGAACCAGGCAGGGATCTGTGAACCAGGCAGGGATCTGTGAACCAGGCAGGGATCTGGGAACCAGGCAGGGATCTGTGAACCAGGCAGGGATCTGGGAACCAGGCAGGGATCTGGGAACCAGGCAGGGATCTGTGAACCAGGCAGGGATCTGGGAACCAGGCAGGGATCTGTGAACCAGGCAGGGATCTGGGAACCAGGCAGGGATCTGTGAACCAGGCAGGGATCTGGGAACCAGGCAGGGATCTGGGAACCAGGCAGGGATCTGTGAACCAGGCAGGGATCTGTGAACCAGGCAGGGATCTGGGAACCAGGCAGGGATCTGGGAACCAGGCAGGGATCTGTGAACCAGGCAGGGATCTGTGAACCAGGCAGGGATCTGGGAACCAGGCAGGGATCTGGGAACCAGGCAGGGATCTGGGAACCAGGCAGGGATCTGTGAACCAAGCAGGGATCTGTGAACCAGGCAGGGATCTGTGAACCAGGCAGGGATCTGTGAACCAGGCAGGGATCTGGGAACCAGGCAGGGATCTGGGAAACTGGAACCAAATCAACCTGTCATGTATTACAGCAAACAAAGCAACTCTGTCGCAAACGAGAAGAGAGAAATATAGAACTAGAGAGAGATGAAGAGAAAGAGAGAGAAAGAGAGAGAAATATAGAGATAGAGAGATGAAGATAAAGAGAAAGAGAGAGAAATATAGAGATAGAGAGAGATGAAGATAAAGGGAGAGAAAGAGAGAAATATAGAGATAGAGAGAGATGAAGAGAAAGAGAAAGAAAGAGAGAGAAATATAGAGATAGAGAGAGATGAAGAGAAAGAGAGAGAAAGAGAGAGAAATATAGAGATAGAGAGAGATGAAGATAAAGAGAAAGAGAGAGAAATATAGAGATAGAGAGAGATGAAGATAAAGAGAAAGAGAGAGAAATATAGAGATAGAGAGAGATGAAGATAAAGGGAGAGAAAGAGAGAGAGAGATAAAGAGAGATAAAGATTCCCTCACCGTGATACAGGCCAGGTTCCCACTCTTCTACTCGCTGGTTTCATCTGACACAACTGAAGGACTTAGCTCAAACTGTCCCAGATCTAACTCAGCTCCACTAAGCTGGGCCCAAACTTATGGCCCTGGCAGGCTGCATCCGGACCCACAGTGACGCAAATGAACAGACCGACGGGCCTTCCACGGTGATGATCATCAGCAGGCTTGTGGTTACGTCCCAAATGGCACACTATTCCCTATATAGTGCATTACTTTTGACCAGAGCCCTATAGACCCTGGTCGAAAGTAGTGCACTGTAAAGGGAATAGGGTGCCATTGGGGACGTGTCCACTGTCTCTCCCAAACCCCTTCATCATGACCTCTAATGTACTGTAACACATGGTTGTGTTTGGCTCAGACTGTGCTCATCACCCAGACTTAACCACCACCTGCATAAACCTGTAATAACACACACGTTGGTTTCTCTCTCTCCCCGCGGCTACATGTAGCCAGGCCACAGAACAGTCATTATGTCAGTGCAGGTGTTGGCCTGTAGTGTTGGTAGTAGGTGTTCTGACAGCAGAGGATGGTAACAGTGTGGAGGAAGAGGACAACAGTCTGGTGTTTAGATTACCAACCCTGTCTCAAACTATCAGCCATATAATACATCAACAAAAAGAGCTGGTAAGATGGAAAAGTAATGATATAAATAACGATATATTCACCATTTATTAGGAGGGAGAATATAGACAGTAGTAATGAAATGACACAGGTTGTCAAGGTTAATTTGTCTTTTACCATTCAATGTTCCACATTGATAAAATGCTGCCACACAGATTAAACACCCCAGCTACTGGACTGAAGATGCTTTCTCCCAGACGGAAGAAGCCATTGACTGTCTGACCTCTAAACCCTGACCTCTGACCTCCTGTATCACCCCCCCCCCCCTCTCTCATTAATGTGGTGTCATTAATGATATTTATTAATGCTGTCTTCCTATTTGACACCATCTCAGTCGGCCCGGTGTGACTGATGTCCGTGTGAGTGCTCTGGTCACGTCCTGAACAGCCACTCAGGTTTCCCCTGTTCCCTCCCTGGCCTGGCCAGATGACTTCATCACTATTAACCCCGAGAGGAGAACGCCAGAGCGGGGAAGAACAGGGACGAGTGGGAAGAGATGGAGCCTGGGCCGGGATGAGTCAATCAAACCAGATCAGGTCAGGGGGACACACTTTCATTCCTCTTAAGAGTGGAGCAGAGGGCTCTCTGGGGACCTGAGGCCCTTTGGAGTCGCCCGAGTCATCACTAGTTAGGGAACATTGAACCTAACCTAACCAGGCCTGTATGTGGAGTCACAGAACATTGAACCTAATCTATCCAGGCCTGTATGTGGAGTCACAGAACATTGAACCTAATCTAACCAGGCCTGTATGTGGAGTCACAGAACATTGAACCTAATCTAACCAGGCCTGTATGTGGAGTCACAGAACATTGAACCTAATCTAACCAGGCCTGTATGTGGAGTCACAGAACATTGAACCTAATCTAACCAGGCCTGTATGTGGAGTCACTTTTAAAGTGGTAAAGAAATATTATCCTGGGCTTTAAATGGAGAGACCTCTCAAATGGCATCCTATTCCCTATATAGTGCACTACTTCTGGTCATAAATAGTGCCCTATATATGGAATAGGGTGCCATTTGGGACACAGCTCCTCTATGTACGGAGAAGAGAGTGAACAGTGGTTTGTTTCAATAGCCTGCGTCATGTCAGTCTCTTCTCGTCAGACATGTTCAGCCAGCTAGCGTGTATACTCTGTACTGTACTTCTGCTAACAGGATTTATAATGAGGTTACACATCTAAAGCCTTAACTTTCCTGGCAACAGTCTTTGTGGATCCAGACCCTTCTAACTCTCCTCCCCCCAGCCCCTAAAAACCACAGCATGGGTTCCCTGTCTGCAGCAGCTATAGAAGGGAGGGAGAGAGTGTCAGTGCCAAATGTAGAGGGTATAATTCCTCCCCCAATACCTCCTCAACCTCCCCCACCCCTCCCCCAACACCTCCTCAACCTCCCCCATCCCTCCCCAAACACCTCATCCTCCCACACCCCTCCCCCAACACCTCATCCTCCCACACCCCTCCCCCAACACCTCCTCAACCTCCCCCATCCCTCCCCAAACACCTCATCCTCCCCCACCCATTCCCCAACTCCCCCTCAACCTCCCCCACCCCTCCCCCAACACCACCTCAACCTCCCCCATCCCTCCCCCAACACCTCATCCTCCCCCAACACCTCCTCACCTCCCTCATCCCTCCCCCAACCCCTCGTCCTCCCCAGCCCTCCCCTACACCCCCTCAACCTCCCCCACCCCTCCCCCAATACCTCCTCAACCTCCCCCACCCCTCCCCCGACACCTCCTCAACCTCCCCCATCCCTCCCCCAACACCTCATCCTCCCCCAACACCTCCTCACCTCCCTCATCCCTCCCCCAACACCTCGTCCTCCCCCAGCCCGCCCCCTACACCCCCTCAACCTCCCCCACCCCTCCCCCAACACCTCCTCAACCTCTCCCATCCCTCGCCCAACACCTCCTCAACCTCCATCACCCCTCCCCCAACACCTTCTCAACCTCCCCCATCCCATGACCAACACCTACTCATCCTCTATCACCCCTCCCCCAATACCTCCTCAACCTCCCCCATCCCTCCCCCAACACCTCCTCAACCTCCCCCAGCCCTCCCCCTACACCCCCTCAACCCCCCCCACCCCTCCCCCAATACCTCCTCAACCTTCATCACCCCTCCCCCAACACCTCATCAACCTCCCCCATCCCTCCCCCCAAAACCTCCTCGACCTTCCCCACCCTTCCCCCAACACCTCAACCTCCCCCACCCCCCCGCAACCTCCCCCACCCCTCCCCAACACCTCCTCAACCTCCCCCACCATCTCCTCATCCTCCATCACCCCTCCCCCAACATCTCCTCATCCTCCCCACCCCTCCCCCAACACCTCCCCAACCTCCCCCATCCCTCCCCCACCATCTCCTCATCCTCCATCACCCCTCCCCCTACACCTCCTCAACCTCATCATCCCCCCAACACCTCCTCAACCTCCCCTTCCCCCAACACCTCCTCAACCTACCCCACTCCCCCAAAACCTCCTCAACCTCCCCTTCCCCCAACACCTCCTCAACCTCCCCTTCCCCCACCATCTCCTCAACCTCCCCCACCCCACCCCCAACACCTCCTCAACCTCCACCAACCTCCCCCACCAGCTCCTCAACCTCCACCAACCTCCCCCACCATCTCCTCAACCTCCCCCACCCCACCCCCAACACCTCCTCAACCTCCACCATCCCTCCCCCACCATCTCATCAACCTCCCCCACCCCTCCCCCAACACCTCCTCAACCTCCCTCACCCCTTCCCCAACACCTCTTCAACCTCCCCCACCCCTCCCCCAACACCTCCTCAACCTCCCCCACCCCTCCCTCAGCATCTCCTCAACCTCCACCACCTCTCCCCCTAACCTCTCCTAAACCTCAACCACCCCCAACATCTCCTCAACCACCCCCAACACCACCACCTCTACCCACCAATGCCTGCCCTCCATACCCACTGTCCACTCCTCCATGTGCCCCAAACTCCACCCCCCCCCATTAGCTCACTTTTATTACATTACCCACATGCCCCAGAGAGGCAGCAAGCTCTCCCCCTCTCCTCCCTCCACCTCTCCTGTACCCCCTCTCTGTTAAACTGATTTCTTCTGGGACTACAGGAGGCAGACAGACAGCCTGGTGGAAAGTAGTGGGAGTCTCTCTGTACTGTAACTAGAGTCACCCCTTCCCCCACTGGGCCGAGCCGA